>NC_056545.1:1330000-1405000 GCF_910596095.1 Thunnus maccoyii
GATTCAACCCTACGGCCTGTAAAGGTTAACCGTTAGATTCAACCCTACGGCCTGTAAAGGTTAACCGTTAGATTCAACCCTACGGCCTGTAAAGGTTAACCGTTAGATTCAACCCTACGGCCTGTAAAGGTTAACCGTTAGATTCAACCCTACGGTCTGTAAAGGTTAACCGTTAGATTCAACCCTACGGTCTGTAAAGGTTAACCGTTAGATTCAACCCTACGGCCTGTAAAGGTTAACCGTTAGATTCAACCCTACGGTCTGTAAAGGTTAACCGTTAGATTCAAACCTACGGTCTGTAAAGGTTAACCGTTAGATTCAACCCTACGGTCTGTAAAGGTTAACCGTTAGATTCAACCCTACGGTCTGTAAAGGTTAACCGTTAGATTCAACCCTCGGCCTGTAAAGGTTAACCGTTAGAGTCAACCCTACGGTCTGTAAAGGTTAACCGTTAGATTCAACCCTACGGTCTGTAAAGGTTAACCGTTAGATTCAACCCTACGGTCTATAAAGGTTAACCGTTAGATTCAACCCTACGGTCTGTAAAGGTTAACCGTTAGATTCAACCCTACGGTCTATAAAGGTTAACCGTTAGATTCAACCCTACGGTCTGTAAAGGTTAACCGTTAGATTCAACCCTACGGCCTGTAAAGGTTAACCGTTAGATTCAACCCTACGGCCTGTAAAGGTTAACCGTTAGATTCAAACCTACGGTCTGTAAAGGTTAACCGTTAGATTCAACCCTACGGTCTGTAAAGGTTAACCGTTAGAGTCAACCCTACGGTCTGTAAAGGTTAACCGTTAGATTCAACCCTACGGTCTGTAAAGGTTAACCGTTAGATTCAACCCTACGGTCTGTAAAGGTTAACCGTTAGAGTCAACCCTACGGTCTGTAAAGGTTAACCGTTAGATTCAACCCTACGGTCTGTAAAGGTTAACCGTTAGATTCATCCCTACGGTCTGTAAAGGTTAACCGTTAGAGTCAACCCTACGGCCTGTAAAGGTTAACCGTTAGAGTCAACCCTACGGCCTGTAAAGGTTAACCGTTAGATTCAACCCTACGGCCTGTAAAGGTTAACCGTTAGATTCAACCCTACGGCCTGTAAAGGTTAACCGTTAGATTCAACCCTACGGCCTGTAAAGGTTAACCGTTAGATTCAACCCTACGGCCTGTAAAGGTTAACCGTTAGATTCAACCCTCAGCCTGTAAAGGTTAACCGTTAGATTCAACCCTACGGTCTGTAAAGGTTAACCGTTAGATTCAACCCTACGGCCTGTAAAGGTTAACCGTTAGATTCAACCCTCAGCCTGTAAAGGTTAACCGTTAGATTCAACCCTCGGCCTGTAAAGGTTAACCGTTAGATTCAAACCTCGGCCTGTAAAGGTTAACCGTTAGATTCAAACCTCGGCCTGTAAAGGTTAACCGTTAGATTCAAACCTCGGCCTGTAAAGGTTAACCGTTAGATTCAACCCTACGGCCTGTAAAGGTTAACTGTTAGATTCAACCCTACGGCCTGTAAAGGTTAACCGTTAGATTCAACCCTACGGCCTGTAAAGGTTAACCGTTAGATTCAAACCTCGGCCTGTAAAGGTTAACCGTTAGATTCAAACCTCGGCCTGTAAAGGTTAACCGTTAGATTCAAACCTCGGCCTGTAAAGGTTAACCGTTAGATTCAAACCTCGGCCTGTAAAGGTTAACCGTTAGATTCAACCCTACGGCCTGTAAAGGTTAACTGTTAGATTCAACCCTACGGCCTGTAAAGGTTAACCGTTAGATTCAACCCTCAGCCTGTAAAGGTTAACCGTTAGATTCAACCCTACGGCCTGTAAAGGTTAACCGTTAGATTCAACCCTACGGTCTGTAAAGGTTAACCGTTAGATTCAACCCTACGGTCTATAAAGGTTAACCGTTAGATTCAACCCTACGGCCTGTAAAGGTTAACCGTTAGATTCAACCCTACGGTCTATAAAGGTTAACTGTTAGATTCAACCCTACGGCCTGTAAAGGTTAACCGTTAGATTCAACCCTACGGTCTATAAAGGTTAACTGTTAGATTCAACCCTACGGCCTGTAAAGGTTAACTGTTAGATTCAACCCTACGGTCTGTAAAGGTTAACCGTTAGATTCAACCCTACGGCCTGTAAAGGTTAACCGTTAACCAGGAAGAGTTTAAGTTCAAAAAGAGAAAACAAATCCACTCTTGTTGGTTCCTGCTGTTGGATTAAACATGTCAGAAACACGTGTGGCATGTTGTCATGTTGCCTCAGAGCAGCGTCTCTAATGAGCAGCTGCTTGTCTGATGAACAACGACATTTCCTTCCCAACACGCCACCTCAGACAGGAAGTCACCTGCAGCACAGAGCTGAGCAGGTACCAGCTGCAGTAGTAACAGTAGAAGGAGTAATAGAGTATTAGTAGTAGCAGTGGTAGTAACGTGTCTATAGCACCTTTCAAAAGCAACGGTGCTTCAGAGGAGAGCATGAAACCATCTGAACAGGAAGGTTTGAAGGTTTTTAAACATGTGGTGCAGAATCAGCACATTAAAAACCTGAGTGGAAATGCAGAAAATCTTAATCTATTGAGGTGTAAAACTAATACTGTAGTGATTTCAGTTCTTTGCAGGTGTTTTTTGCTCATGAAGTGTGTTTTGTTTGTCTTTGTTTATTACATGTTTCGTGTTTATTAAGTGTTTTTTGAGTGATTTATTTGTTCACAAGCAGTTTGTCTTTGTTTATTAAGTATGTTTCTTGCTTATTAAGCTTATTTTCTGGTTATCGAGTAGATTGTTTGTCTGTTATTATAAGATTATTTATCTTTGACGGGATTGTTTTCTAATGCAGCATTTCCTTCAATCCAAGACAGTTTCTGTCTGAGGAGAAACAAAAAGCATCTTTACTCTTGAACATTGAGTCTTACAGTACTGACAGTAGTAGGAATAATACTACCGGTACATTAGTAGTAGCAGTAATAGTAGCAGTCCGGTGTTGTTGGTATTTACCTTTTTCCTTTTGGTTCCTGCCGTCAGGAGGAGGCTCCATCCCGGCGCTCTGTGGCTGAACTGGCAGGAAGGTTTAAAGGCTCGGCTCCTCCAAACAACGCTGCTGGAAATGAAACAGTGAGTTTATCAGCAACTCCACTTACACACCAGAGTATAGACATGTCCCACTCCGACATCTCAGATCTGTCAGAACTCAAGTGACGGAGCGTCCTTGAACGCATCAACATGAAAAGTGATGAAAAAGTAACACAGGAATAGTCCTTTAAAATACACTGAAAACAAAAAATAATCAGATGGTTTTAATTTATGTTTTGAGCTTTTAAAAATGTTACTCGTCAAATTTTCTTTGTAATATTAAAGCATGTTTTCATGCAGGAAATGAGACAAAGACAGGAAGCTCCTCTGGTTTAATATCAGTAAAAAGGAGCCTGTATGTCAAACTATAGTCACATGAAACTAAACACAAAGTACAGCTGAGGCTGATGAGAATGTCATCAGTCTTTTAGGTATTTGGTCATAAACTAAAATATATGAAACGTCAGAGGATCAAAGGAACATAAATGTGTGAACTAAGTTTCACAGCGATCCGTCAAGACGGCGTTTGATCGAATAAAGAGAAAAACACGAGAAGAGTGCGACATAAACGTGATGTTCAAACTGCTCAGGAAGCAGCTTCACTGCTGCTCTCTGATCTTTATTACTGACTCTGTTTTCCAGGAGAAGCCGGTCAGACGACGACCTCCTCGCTCCTTACAGCTGCCCAAATCACACGGAGACGACCAGGAGGTGAGAGAGGAGCGTTTTACATCCTCAGCCGGCAGGAAGCGACATGAACGAGGAAACTGAATCAGATGAAACAAAGTTTATTGACTAAAAAACTTCACTAATAAACCCTGATCCCTCAATACTCAATCAGTTTGAGCCACATTTGGAGGGAAACTTAAAGGGGACATAATCTATCTTCTGTTATTTATATCCTGTTCTGATGGATGTTAAACACGGTCAAAGTTCCAAAACTTGAGGTGAACGTATGTCGAATCCACAGTCTGTATGTACAGATGGACGTAGCGAGGTGTGACGTCACCGGTTGGTTTGATGCTCAGAGTTGCAGTTTTTCAGGACAGGAGCTAAAACGGCCTGTTTCAGGATAAATAAGGAGTTTTTTATTCCAGTAGAGCCCAAGAATATAAATATAGAGCTGGACATGTGCAGAATATTTGTCCTTCATATCAAACTGTCAGTGTTACACATGTAAGAATATTGTATCGCTGGTTAGTCTTGAACTGTTTTAGGTAAAAACTTGACACCATTAAATTTGCATCAATCAACAGCACTACAGGCCTGTATGATGTTCCATCTAAACCCCAAAATAACACGTTTACAACATGTAATATATACAGTTAATCTATATAATATATATATGTGTATATATATATATACTGAGTCTCACCTGAAGACAGCAGGCAGGTGTGTTTGTCTCCTCTGAGCTCCCAAAGATGATGTAATAATGATCATAAATGTGTGTGTGTGTGTGTGTGTGTGCGCGCGCGTGTGTGTGTGTGTGTGTGCGTGTGTGTGTGCGTGTGTGTGTGTGTGTGTGTGTGCGTGTGTGTGTGTGCGTGTCAGTGTCAGCAGCCTCCAGACGTCACCTCTCCTGGACCTGGTAAAGCCAAGAGGAACTCTGCTCTCATCGAGAAGCTTCAGGTGAGTTCAGGTGTTGGACTCTGCTGCTCTCTGCTGGCGTGGAGGGAGATCTGCACTCTGACGTCATCGCTCTGACGTCATCGCTCTGACGTCATCGCTCTGACATCATCGCTCTCTCTCTCTCTCTCTCTCTCTCTCTCTCTGTGTTTAGGCCAATCTGGTTCTCTCTCCGACGGCCCTGCTTCCGTCTCCGAAGAGCCCCGGCCTGAGGATGCTGCCTCCCTCCTTCGTCCCGCCTTTCCCCGGCTCCGCCCCGGATGCCACGGTAACCACCTCATCCACGGCGACCCCCACCAGCCCCGTCACCGTCCATCCGTTGACCCAGGAGGAACGCCCTACCTCTTTTGAAGACCCTCCCACTGTGGCGGAGGGATCCATCCTGATGAGCATCAACAAGGTCAGTCGGATATATTTACTGATCTGACGTTTATAAAGAGAAATAATCTGGAAAAAAACATAAAAGTGAAGCTGATAATATGTCAGACGTGTTCACAGCTCGTTCTCACTGCCAACAAGTTTACAAAATAATCAGTTTTTGCAGGTTTAATTAGAATATTACAAACTCCCATCATAAAACATCAATTAAAGGTCATATTCAGTATTTCTATTGGTTAAGTGGACGAAAGTAACTAAATACATTTATTTAAGTACAGTTTGAGGTACTTGTACTTTACTTGAGTATTTCCATGTGATGCTACTTTCTACATTTCAGAGGGAAATATTGTACTTTTTACTCCACTACATTTATTTGACAGCTTTAGTTACTTTTCAGATGAAGATTTGACACAACGGATAATATAACAAGCTTTTAAAATACAACACATTGTTAAAGATGAAACCAGTGGTTTCCAACCTTTTTGTCTTTTGACGTCTTACAAAAAGCAGTGTGTAGTCGGGGTCACATTTCACATGTCTATGAGTTGTTAACAGCTCCACCAAATAGTGATTTTTCCCTCTAAACTTCTCACATGCTTTCATTTCAATAAATGTTCAAATGATCCAATATTTCAGCAAAAATCAAAGATTAGAGAAAAAGTCCAAAAACTGAAAACAGATTTGTGTATCAGAACTTTGTTTTTTCTTCTTTCCTCTCCCATTAATCATCTCAGGACCCCTCAGATTTATCTGCTGACCCTTTGGAGGGGCCCGACCCCTAGGTTGGGAACCACTGGACTAAACTAGCTAACTGTATATAAAGTAGTGTAAACTAGCTCCACCTCCAGCAGCTACAACAGTAACATGCTGCTCTAACACTGATGCTTCACTATTAATAATCTAATGATGTCATATATAATAATATATCAGTCAGAGGGACCAAACCACTACTTTTACTGCAATACTTTAACTACATCAAGCTCATAATACTTATGTACTTTTACTGCAATACTTTAACTACATCAAGCTCATAATACTTATGTACTTTTACTGCAATACTTTAACTACATCAAGCTCATAATACTTATGTACTTTTACTGCAATACTTTAACTACATCAAGCTCATAATACTTATGTACTTTTACTGCAGTAAAATATCTGAATACTTCTTTCGCCACTGATTAAAGAATCATATAAGAATCAATTCACTTAAATAAATAATAGTTTAACATAAAAAAAATCTACTAAAGGGCTACTTACTAGCCTTTTCAGAGGTGTCAACAGCATCTCATGGCCTTCATCAGTTAATGGAGTTATCACATGACAGATGTTTCATACTTGGGTCATGTGATGATCACTAAACCATCTCCATGACAACTGAGCAGACTCACTCCACCAATGAAGACCATGACACACAGTGGAAAGGTCAGGAAAAAAACTAAATAAGTGGATTATTTAATCAAAAAAAGTTTATACTCCATCAAGCTCATAATACTTATGCACTTTTACTTGTAACGGAGTATTTTTAAATGTCTGTTCTGGTATTTTTATTTCATTAAAGGATCTAAATTCTTCTTCTATCACTGTCTCAGATTAACCTCCTACTGATCTCATCTATACTTGGTGGAACTCGTTGATTAATCGATTGACATGAAATTAATTGGCGACTATTTTGATAACTGATTAATTGTTTAAGTCATATTTTTTAATAGTTTTCCAGTTTTCCATGATAATAAACTCATAAGTATCTTATTCAGGGCAGAGCTCGCCACTCCATCCGCAGACGACCTCCATCCCGCCGCCACAGGAAGTCCAGCAGCGGAGACGAGGTGGGCGTGGCCAACGAGGGAGGAGACACGCCCCTGACCTCCCCGAGCGAACCGGACGGCAAAACAGCAGAAGAAGGAGGAGGAGGAGGAGGAGGAGAAGAAGAAGAGAAGAAGAAGGAAGGAGCAGGAGGAGAGGAGGACAAAACAGAGCGTCCTGAAGAAGATGAATCCCCCAAAGAAGATCAAGTGAAGAACGACGTCGAGCTCGGAGGAGAAGAAGAGATGAAGGAGGAGAAGAAGAAGGAGGAGGAGGAGGAGGAGGATGGAGAGAAGATGAAGACAGAGGAGGAAAATCAGGAGAAAAGCTCAGGAGGGAACGAAGAAGAAGAGCCGATGAGTGTAGACAGCAAAGAAGAAAAGAGCGAGGTGAGTCATTTCATATTAAAACAACAACATTTCTACCATCAATGATCAGATTGTGAGTTTATTCATCTGCAGAGAGAAGCTTCTCTTGTTGTATATTTGATCATATTACAGTCAGAATCGTCTCCTCTCTGACCATCACTGTTCTCCGTCATCGTTTTCTCAGGTCGCTTCTACTTTGCCGTTTTTTCGAGCGAGTGACGAATGAAACTCAACGCAGGTTTTTCAGATTAAAAGCCTTCCTGCGGCTCAGAGTCCCTCCTTCTGTTTGGCAAACAAACAAATAGCAAAGTAGAAGCAAATTCAATTAATTGCACGAGAAAATCTCTGCGTCTGAAATGTGTTCGGAGGTCAACTCTACTCACAAATCCACCGGTTGTTGTTGTGCGACTGTGTTTAGCAGCCCTGCAGGATCCGTACGGTGGTGAAGGAAGCGCTTCTTTTTAACGCTAACGAGTTCATCTGCTCTCCGTCTCGCGGCTCTGCAGACGTCATTTTAGTTCCTAAACGCTGCTTCGCTGAGCCGCAGCGTAACAAAGGTTTTTATTAATAATCTACTTTATTGATACAAAAGATCAGGTTCTTTATGGCTGATACATACAGACATTTACAAAAAGTACGCAAGAATATTTTCCATAAACATTTAATTATCTACGCTGGAAAACTTTGAGCCATTTCTAAATATGACCTTTATTTATACTTACTGGATATTATTACGATTACTTTCCTTATTGATTGATTGGTTGTTATACAGATATTCAGTTTAATGTCAAAGAGACTCAAGAAAACAGAAAATATTCACATTTAAGAAGCTGCAATCAGAGAATTTGGACTTTTTTTTTTTTCATTAAAAATGACTCAAAACAATTGATTATGAAAATAGTTGCAGATGAATTTTCCTGTCGAGCGTTTTGTTAAGTTGAAGCTCGTTAGAACAGCAGGAAGTGATCTGTGCTTTCTGCATCATTAACTTTGAACCTTTAACACTTGGAAATGTTAAAATATCTTATATTTTTCGAGTCGTGTCGTGCAAAGCAAACAAAGAATTAATCACCAGTTTGTTGACGTTCTGGTTGTTAATCACATGTGGATTTTGAGATGTGAGATACTTTAAGACTGATGATGTAAACGTAGAGACACAGACGTCTCTTTTTACCTCTAGAGACGGTATTTCCTCCTTTTTATAACTTCAGCAATGTTTGTATTTGACTTCATATCATCTGTTTAGCTCATCTCTGAGGGTGTCTGAGAACAACGATGAATCATTTCTGAGGATAAAAACGCGACGCTAACTTCCGTTTGACGTGTTTTTTTTTTGGACAGTTTTAGTTCTGTCGTCTGAAGTTTCCTCTGATGTGTTTGTGCTTTAGTGTCGTTTAAGATTTCAGGACACAAGCTGAGGTTGAACGTATCTGAATGTGCAGATGTTAAGAGTCAGAGATCTGAGGGTCTCCCCTCCACAGATAGTCTGGTAAAGAGTCGACCAGGAGTATTTCCAGTCTCCCTCCACCTATTACACACACACACAGGTCCGTCGCTATCTGACAGTCTGGTATTCCTGATATGACAGTCCTGAAATAGTGATACAACGACAGCTGGTGTTGTGAGCAGACTGAGGTGGTCTGTGTGTAGAACAGCCACTGGTCAGTGTTACATCCAAACTGGTATCAGTTCTAACATCTAGAAACCATTTCAGTTTCATTGATGAATCAACTAAGGTTGCATCTCTATAATAATGAATACTAACAATAACTAATAAAAACCTCAACGTTTCCAGAGATACTAAATATGTCAGGTTGACTTTTTGTGAGATGAGAACTTGTGGCCTTCATCAGGGTCATCATCAAACACATTACAAACAACATTTAAATAAAGGAAGTTGGGTATGAAAAAAGGTAAAAAAAAAAAATATATATATATATAAAAGACAACCAATCATATACAGACACATATCAGCCAATGGGGCGTCTGCAAAGACAGGTTGGATATATGGTCATGTGACTTCAGGCCAATCGTTGTCCAAGAAGGGACATGGGTGACGCCATATTTGGTCCATTAACTAGAAAGGTGCAACTAGGGGTTGGTGGTACTTGGGTTTTTTGTTCATCCAAAAATGTGCCTGTTAGATACATTAGAAACACTTTGATTATGATAATAACAATAATAATAATAATAGTAGTAGTAAGGAAAGGCTTTATAAAGTGCTGTGTATAGAGGCAGCAGAAAGATGCATAATATTGACTTTTGTGAAATGTGACATGTAAAAAAAAAAAAAACATTTGATGGAAGGATGCAGCCATAAAACAATGGCAGTTGGGTTTGAACTGGAGTGTTTATAACGTGTGATAAGAAAGAGGAAATGTCAGTACAAGTCGCCTCTGAGCTCGTTTAGAAACAGTGTCGCCGTTATTTAGTTTGTCTACCAGAGCTGAAATTTACACTGTAAAACACCACGATCAGTATGTGTCTGGGTCACAAATTTAAAAAACAAATCTAAACAGATCTGTGTCGAGATTGTTTTATTATTATTATTATTATTATTATTATTATTATTATTGTTATTATTATCATAGGCTGAACTCCCAAATATCAATAGTATCAGCTTAAAAATCCACTATCAGTTGGGTTTTAGTTTGAATATTTCTTGAACTTCAATGAAAAGCTGGAACAACAGGAAACTAAACATACATGAGATACTGTCAGAAAGTGCGGAAGCAGCTATAATCTATATTTTATATAACGGTAATGTGTTGGTTGTGGCTCGTAGTGATGAACCTACAGAGAATTATCAGAGACTCTGCAGCTCCTCTCGGCTTTACGGAGCTTTATAGTGAGTTTCAGCTCATTGTTTATCTGTCCGGCTGCAACTTTTACTGTTCTGGTTCACTCTCAGCGTCTCATAGTGTCGTTTTCAGAGAAAAAGCTGTAAAAAGCCGCTGAACACTTCCTGCTAACAGTTAGCTGTAGACTAGCTGGTGAACATAGTGGAGCATTTAGCAGCTAAAGAGCCAGATATTTCCCTCAGGAGTTGGTAGAGAGTAAAAACAGAAGCTAAAAGAGAGTGAATATTGGACAGAAACACGACTCCACATGAATGATAATGTTGCTCCGTAACTGCTGGATGTTGAAATAAGCAACTGATTGCTAACATGTTAGCCACAACTACTTTATAAGCTGATAGTATGACAAAAATACTTTTTACAGACTATTCTGCTGAAAACAAGTGAAAAAACATCATGTCAAGTTGCTTGAACCAAACTGAAACTATAAAGGATCAAGAACAGAACCCTGAGGAACGCCACAAGTAATTATGGACATTATCAATGTGACGATAATGTTGCTCCGTAGCTGCTGGATGTGGAAATAAACAACTGTTTGCTAACAAGTTCAACACATCAACTTAAACACGGCGGCTGAAGGGACATTTTTAAGGGGAAATGTGAGTTTTCATGCAGGATATTTGAACTCTGGTGTCTGTTTGTCAAACAGGAGACGACGTGTCAGAGTTCGACCTGATGAGTCGTCGGCTGTCCGGTCGACTCAGAGCACCGGAGTCGTGGATCAATCTGCAATCTAGCAGACCTACAGGACACGCCCACTTTACTACACGACACACCCCTTGACCCCTTGACCCCCGACCATCTCACTGCTCATGCCTAAACCAAGTGGGTGTGTCATGTAGTAAAGTGGGCGTGTCCTGCAGATAGACCTACTTGGAGCCGTGAGGAGCCCCCCTCTGTGGTGCTGGGAGGGAGACCCTGCGGCGGCGGCGAGGCGGGACCAGGCCTGACGAGCCTGGACATGAAACTGTGATCAGCTGCTCTTCATCACGGTTCGTTTCATCTCTGACGGGGTCGAGATGAACGGAAGAACTGCGACTTTTGTAAAGAACGAATTTAACCGAAGATGCAGCTTTATTTCAGCTTGTGGCTCCGCTGAGAAGAAAAATGATTGATGTGAATTTGTTTTTATTGATCCTTCACTCAAAAGCCTTTTTACACTGCAGCGCTGGATTTCCTTTTTTGTATGAATATGATGTGATTTTATTTTTTCCATTACAGTGTTTTCTGTCTGATGTGAAGCCGGTTTGTGACGATGATGTCTGTATGTTTATTTAAAGCACTGATGCTTGTTGCAGTTAAAAACCTGAAGCCTTAATTTAATGTTCCATTAAAAAAATATACAAGTTAATAAAATAAAACCATCAGTTTCTTTTTGGGAGGCTTTAAACTGTAAACAGGCACAGGAAGTAAAGAAACTACAAAGTCTGTCCTGAAGAAAAATGTTAAAAACTGGAGACGTCATTTTGTCCTCAACAGCAAGAAAATGTTTGACACTGAAATTAAAATGCATATTTTTACTACGTTGTACTGTCCTGTGTGTCGTCTTTAGTTTTCACTCTGTATTTCTACCAGGAAGAGAGCAGTTAGATATCATCTCCGAGTCCTGACATCACTTCCTGTCTGGCTTCTGTAACTCTGTAGTTCAAGATGAGACAGTGGAGGAAAGTAACTAAATACATTTACTGAAGTACAGTTTTGAAGTACTTGTACTTTACTTGAGTATTTCCATGTGATGCTACTTTCTACATGTCAGAGGGAAATATTGTACTTTCTACTCCACTACATTTATTTGACAGCTTTAGTTACTTTTCAGATGAAGATTTGACACAATGGATAATATAACAAGCTTTTAAAATACAACACATTGTTAAAGATGAAACCAGTGGTTTCCAACCTTTTTGGCTTTTGACGTCTTACAAAAAGCAGTGTGTAGTCGGGGTCACATTTCACATGTCTATGAGTTGTTAACAGCTCCACCAAATAGTGATTTTTCCCTCTAAACTTCTCACATGCTTTCATTTCAATAAATGTTCAAATGATCCAATATTTCAGCAAAAATCAAAGATTAGAGAAAAAGTCCAAAAACTGAAAACAGATTTGTGTATCAGAACTTTGTTTCTTCTTCTTTCCTCTCCCATTAATCATCTCACCACCCCTCAGATTTATCTGCTGACCCTTTGGAGGGGCCCGACCCCTAGGTTGGGAACCACTGGACTAAACTAGCTAACTGTATATAAAGTAGTGTAAACTAGCTCCACCTCCAGCAGCTACAACAGTAACATGCTGCTCTAACACTGATGCTTCACTATTAATAATCTAATGATGTCATATATAATAATATATCAGTCAGAGGGACCAAACCACTACTTTTACTGCAATACTTTAACTACATCAAGCTCATAATACTTATGTACTTTTACTGCAATACTTTAACTACATCAAGCTCATAATACTTATGTACTTTTACTGCAATACTTTAACTACATCAAGCTCATAATACTTATGTACTTTTACTGCAGTATTTCTTCCATCACTGTTCATTTGGTTCTGCAGAAGAGATTTGTTGACAATAAGAAAAACATATAAAATCATCAACCACATCTTTTAATATATAATAATGAATATTTATTTATTGATTTGTTTTATTATTAATAATCTTAATCTGTAAATAGTACAATAATAAATGTCAAGTACCTGAAAACTGTACTTAAGTACAGAAGTTGAGTAAATCTACTTAGTTACTTTCCATCACTGTAAATAGATGATTGATAGAAAATCTGACTTAATTTCAGTTGTTGTTTGGATGTTTAAAACACTTCAGCTGTGACTGTCAGCGCTCTGATTTACCACAGTGCACCCGACACCAAAATGCCTCTTTCTAAGAGAAATGATAGAGACTTTATAGCCAGCTGCTCCACATATTAAAGGACATCAGAGGACAAGTGATGGCGGAGTTAGTGGGGACACTACTTACAGCTCAGAGGTGACTGGAGGATTTTCCACAGCTGGCACGTCTCCACACGACTCACTCGCTGTTTAATCTACTGAAGACTCGTACCTGGAAAAGACACGAGGAAACCTGGCTGCTGAGTTTAAATCTTATTCTGGATAATCTGTTTGATCCTCTGATAGACTCACATCCAGTCTCACTGCTGCACGAAAGCAGCATCTTCTGGAAAAATGTGAAATAAAAAGCAAAGAAAGCCACAGAGTGAAATGTTCAGGTGTTACTGAGCAGACAGAAATGTACTTTCAGCCTTTTATAAAGACGTGTGCAGCTAATATTAGCAAGCAGCAGGTACAGCTACAGTAATGCTAACGTTAAACAGTAAGCTAACGTTCTGTTGAAGATTAACTGGTTGTATTTGGTGATTTTGTGTTTGTGTGGCACCGTTGTGTTTTATATCCTGAGCAGGAAGGAGTTAGAAAATAAAGTTTAAACACACAAGTCATTTAAATCAAACACTGATTAAGTTCCATTCATGTGGATTTATAGGGCTAACATAAACGTTAGCTTCTCCAGCAGGCTAATGTCACCTGAACTTTCTGTATCGGTGAGTCGGCTGAGTTTCAGTGCAGCTGATTCCTCTTATGAACTGATGTTTATGTCATGAGTTTTGCATATTTTGATCATAAAATAAAATAAAAAGTATTATTGACCTCCTGCTGATGCTAGAGGAAACGTCAGAGGATCAAAGTTACTGCAATTCACCCTGAGAGGAACATGAATGTGTGGAGCAGATTTTATGACAATAGATCCATCCAAGAGTAGTCAAAACATTTAATTAAAAACACAAAAGTCAACCTCATGGTGGCGCTAGAGGAGAAGGATTCATCCTCTGGAGAACATGAACGTCTGAACTAACCTGAAGATAATCGGTTTATTATCACAGACGAGAACCAGAAAACACTCCGAACTGACTCCAGAACGACACATAGCAGCGTTTTCATCTGTCTGTGTTTTATAAAACCATTAAACACATCACTGTTAAACAATAATGATGTTTAATGACGCTGTGGTTCAGGTCTGGTTGGGTTTAGGGAAAGGTTCACAGTTATTACGGCCACTAGATGATCTGAACTAACTGTAGCTCGTTTTTGGGTGATTACGACGTGTTCTGTCGTTTTTCTTGGGAGAACAGACTCAAATATTCACACATGGGAAGCTGAACTTTTTGCTTAAAAAGTTTAAATGATTATTTTGAGATATTTCAGTAGCGTGTCCAACAAAAACTTGTACATATAAATGAACGTCCGTTACATTCAAGCTAAACGAGCCAGATAAATCTCTCTGTATTTCACAGTATACCAGAGTTTTTAATCTGGTGTCGGGTTTGACATTTCCAGCTAACCTCCTGTTAGCTCTCTGCTAACTTGAAGGGGGATAAGGTCATTTAATCGTGCGGCTCTTCTAGACTTTCCAGATGTTATCGGACCGAATGGATCAAATTACGAGTCATTTCGTTGGGGGTTGTGTGACACTCAAAACAATTTATCCATCATTTTACAGTCGTAACGGAGTCGGCTACAGCGTAGCCTCTGAGTACGTATCAACAGTGTTTTTGTAATTACTCTCACTGCCAGAAGGGGGAGACAACAGTTAAAGTATTTAAATTTTTCACAAAGTTGTATCTATTATAGTGTATTTAAATGTTTTTAATTTTTGTGATGCATGATGTGATATCTAGTCATGCAAGCTGAAGACGAGTTCCTGCTTTTGTGCAACGCAGGTGGACAATAAAGTTGTTTTGATTTGAAAAACCTCTCAGTGAAGACGGCTGGACAGACTGAAGCAGAAATTATTTCAGTTCTGACTGAAACTAATATTTAGATTGTAAGATCTCGGTGGTAAAAATGGACAAACAGCATTATCACACCGGACTCAGACTCTCCTTCATTCTGCATCATTAAAGTCTAATAAAAGCTGAGCAGCTGTGATTGGACCTGCTGGCAGGACGAGCTGCTGCTCTGATTAACACGCATATAGTTTCTCAGTAAAGCTGCTGCTGATGATCAGTTTGGCTCTTCGGGGTTTGGCTGAATTAGTCAGGTTCCAGTTTTCTTTCCACAGTTTTGACGGTGATGAAAAAAAAAAACGAGTTGACCTTTGGCACAGATTGTAACTGAAATCCAGATTTAAAGCCTTTGCATGACAAAAAGCTGCAAGTATAAACTTCACAAAAATCCACAAGTTAAGAAGAAGAAAATCAGATTCATCTTCATCATCTCACGGAGGGAGCATCATCTTCACCAATCAGAGCTAAACTTATTTAAGTGCCATTTTTAAATCTGTCATACTTTTTCTCTCTTATCCTGCATGATGCAATATTTAATATATTTCACATCGATTATGTTTAGATCTATGACTTAAGATTATTTTCATTATTAATTAACTTCCAGATGATTTGTTTTGTCTATAAAATGTTAGAAAATAGTGAAAATGCCTGTTATAACGTCTTACAGCTCAGGTCTTGTTTTGTTTGATCAGCAAGAATATTAACTTCATTGTCATGTACGACACAGAAAAGCTGCAAATTTTTGGCCTTTTTGCTAAAAAAACTGATTAATTTTCTGTCGATCAATTAATCGATTAATCACCTATTTGTTGCAGCTCTGAAGAGACAACGTTCAACACCTTTAGACAGGAAATTTAAGACTTTTAAACACTGCAGATGCCTGAAAAACCTTTTTCTCTCTGAACACATGAACTCATCTTTAAAGGAACAGTAGATGAAAAATGTTTAGCTTAGCTTAGCACAAACACTGGAAACAGAGGGAAACTGCTAGCCGAGCTCCATCGTAAGAGAAAAAGATACAAAGTCGTCTGTAATTTTTTAGATGTGAATGTTTCTCGTTTTGTCTTTTATTTGCTGAGAATGTTTCTGTGACCTTTGACCTCTTGTTTATAACTGTATGTCGTCTGTATTCTACCTAATGTTACACATTCTATGTATTCTAGTTTCATTTTATATTATTATTATTATCAAGTGGGTTTATTTTCCATCTTCTGTACATTTACATGTTTTTATGTTCATTTTAGGTCTTTTTTTGATGTGAAGCACTTGGTGAATGTAATTACTTTTGTTATAAAGCATTTTCAGCTGCATTTTTTTTTGTATGAAAGCTGCTGTACAAATAAAGTTATTTGGAGCCATCATCAAAGCACTCCTGAGGGAGAAGAAGAGGGCACTGAGGTCCGGGGACATGGAGGAGCCCTGCAGTCAGATAGTAGATGAACGAGCTGAACTGTTCCTTCAGTAGATTCGATATGCACCCGGCGACGAGGACACCTCCGACCCTCCGAACATCTCTGCTGACCAGGTGAGGAGGTGCCGAGTAGACTCCAGAGCCTGTTAACCCCTCGGCTGTGTGTCAGACTCCGGCACCTCTTTAACCTCAGCTTACGCCTGGAGAAGCGACTACAGGCCGGTAGCATTAACCTCACACATATCATGAAGGCTTCTGAAAGACCGGTCCTGGATTCCCTCCGGCCACTGGTCAAGCCTCTAGTTCACCCACCAACCGGATGTCAGAATGGACGACGCCATTATATCACTGCTATGACAGAGTTTCAACGAAGCTGCATACACACTACAACGCCAAGCCGGCATTTCACATTTACTCTGGAGGACGTTGTAGAAAAGCTTTTGGGGGAGAAAAAGGCTGTTTTAGTCTGAACGGAGGCCAAAACAAAGAGAAAAAGACACGATTGCCTATTGAGGACGTGGTCTCTCGCTGCCACAAACACCTCTGACCCAGAATTTCCATCGGCTGCCTTGAACCTGTTGATACTTTAGCTAAAAGTTAAATATTAATGAAACTGAACATCAGATGATGAGTCACTTTTCATCAGCCACAGATGACCTGAGCAGCTCTGGGAAAACAACCTGTGTAGGCGTCGCATTGAGGAACCTCCTTGTCTGAACCAGGACACCCAGGAGACTGTGTTATATAACCATCCTGTTTCCAGGGCCAGCACCCAACCCTCACCTCAACTCAGCAGGTAAAGCCTCTTGGCTTGGCCTCTGGCAGCACAGCCCTGCGGCAGGTCGACCTGATCTCATTAGGGAGTTATTTTAGGTGCATCCTTGATTCTTCCTTCAGGACCTAAGAGGGTTAGAGAGTCCTGAGGTTTGCTCTCTGCCTGCAGAGTCACTGCAGCCTGGATGTCGGCCGGCTCGACCCTCCTGCTGAAGCCTGCTGGCTTTCATGCAACGGATTTCTAAAATTAATCATTTTTCTTCAATTGGACCCCAAAAAGGTTCCAAGAAAAGGATTGTAAAACCTTTACGAAGCTCCTGCTGTAAACTTGTTCTCATTTTTCTTCTTCTGTCGCCATAAAGGATCCAAGAAAAGGACTGTAAAACGCTTTATAAAGCTCCTTCTGTCACATTTTTGTCATTTTTCTTCTTCTGTCACCTTGAAGGGTCCCAAATAAGGACAGTAATCTCCTTTGTCAAGCTCTTACTGAAGACTTTTTGTAATTTTTGTTCCTCTGTCCCCATTAAGGGTTCCGGAAAAGGACTCTAAACCTCCTCGTCAAGCTCCTGTTGGCACCGTATTTCATCTTCTGCTGTAGTGAAGGATCCGATAAAAGGACTCTACACCCCTTTACGAAGCTCCTGCTGCAAGCTTTGTCATTTTTCTTCCCTTGACCCCATAAAGGGTCAGAGATCAGGACTGTAAACTCCTTTATTAGGCTCCTGCTTTCACATTTTTGTTGTTTTTCTTCTTCTGTTCCCTTAAAGGGGTCCAGAAACAGGACCTCTGTCGTCTTCTTCTACTTTCATTCATTGAGGATCAAGAGGCCTGCATCGCTTGTCAGTCTTTTGCCGCTTTCGTCTCTTCTTCCTCTCAGTCTTCCTCATCTCCTCCTTCATCTTCTCGAGGTCTTGTTGTCATTTAACTGAGTGGAACCGCTCCGATGGGGAACCACGGCTCGAACCTGGACGACATCCTGGCGGAGGACATGCATCACTGGTACAACAAGTTCATGCGAGAGTCTCCGTCGGGCCTCATCACGCTGTTCGAGCTGAAGGCCATCCTGGGCCTGAAGGGCATGAGCGAGGACGCCAACAGCTACGTGGATCAGGTGTTCTTCACCTTCGACATGGACGGGGTGAGACGCACACGCACAGTAAATGTCCTGAAACAAACACTGTCTCAATATAACGAGTTCATTTCTGTTAAATTCCAAAAATCTAGTTTTGGGAGTCGTGCTTTGGTTTGACTGGACTGGAAGCAGAGGTCAAAAGTAACTGAGTACTTTTACTCAAGTACTGTCCTTGAGTACAGCTCTGAGATACTTGTACTTCACTTGAATATTTGTACTCTGTGCTACTTTTACTTCTACTTCTCTACATCTGAAAGCTCCTATTTAAATAGAGAATTTACTTAAAAACAACATAATATACGTTCTGCTGCACGAGTACTTCTGATACTTTATCTGCTGATAATACTTCTGTACTTCTACCCAAGTAAAAGTACTCAAGTAAGAGCTCAGACTTTTACTTGTAATGGAGTATTTTTACATTGAAGTATTGTTAATGTTAAGTAAAAGATGATTTTTTTAAGAATAAAAGTCCAGATTCTCTGATTCCAGCTTCTTAAATGTGAATATCTTCTAGTTTCTTTGGTCTCTGTGACAGTAAACTGAATATCTTTGCGTTGTGGACAAAACAAAACATTTGAGGACGTCGTCTGATCCACATTTTTCTGACATTTTATGGACCAAATGACTAATCAATTAATTGAGGAAATAATCAACAGGTTTGACCAAAACCTTTTGGATAATTATGCCAAAAATACACATCCGTCAAAGGTCAAGTTCATTTTGGTAGTGCTGTTGGTGGGAGTGGAGGCCCCTGCAGCTCACTGGTTCTACTGGCCTTTAACCACAAACCAGTTGACTGAAGAAACCAGATTCTGCTTCAGGTGTCAGTGAAGAGCTGCAGGCTGCAAACCAGGAAGCTCTTCTACAACATCTGTATTTCCACTAAGTTCTGAGTTTCAACACAAACAACATGACTTTGTTAAAGGAGGTTCCCAGTGTTCCCAGTGTGTTAAACCAGCAGTCAGGTGTCTGTAATCATTCCTCCTGTTCATACTGGATATTAAAAGATCCTTCAAATGTGCTTTCAATGGAAGTGATGGAGCCCAAAATACACAGTGTGTCCACACAGTCATTTAAAAGTCTGTGTGAAGCTTCTATTCAGCTTCAGCAGTCTGAGTTAGTCATATCAAGTGGATATCTGACACATTTACAGTCTTTTTAGCATCAAATTCCCTCTTTGTGTTTCCTCGGACAGTGTTTCCCTGTTGAGCTGCAGGTGGAAGTATAGTAACAAAAAGAGGAACTTTGGCACTAAAAAGACTGTAACGTTGAAAGATATCTACTTGATTTGACTCATTTGGACGCTGAAGCTTCATTTTAGCTTCAGATAAACTTTAAATACATTTTGTCCTCCATCACTTCCATTGTAAGGTCATTATGAAGGGATCTTCTAATGGTCAGTATGAACAGGAGGAATGATTACAGCAAGAAAAACAGCTTTAATGTTCATTTGAAGACTGACTGTTGGTTTAAAACACTTGATAAACTGTAAACTCGTCCTTTAAACTTCAGTAAAACTTTAATTTGACTTTTGAAGTATTTTTTTATTGAGGTTTTTAGTTCTACTTGATACATAAGTGCAGAACTGTCGACACTGCTGACAGCTGGAAGATAATTCTCAGTATTTTGTATTTTTACTTTTCTGCTCCACTGGAGAAAACTTTTGACTTCCTGTGGTGGAAACTGTGAAGGTGAAACTACGTCTTCGAGGTCTGTGATGTTCTGCAGACAGATTTACTGTAATAACAACAGGATGTCACAGCGTTTTCACAGCAGATGTGATGACGTTGTTGAACATTTCTACACTAAACTGACCTGTGACCTTTCTACTGAGCTTCATCTCAGGAGAAACTACAGAGACAGAAAAATATTCCATAATACTCAAAATGACAAAGTTGTATCGTATCTGTAAAGCTTGAAACTGAAAACAGAGTTTTTTGTTTGTGATTTAATGTTTTATGTAAGAAGTTTTGACAGTATTTTGGTTCCCATGTTGGTGGAAACATTAACTAATTAACTGCTCTTCTACATTTTACATAAATTAATAATACTATATAAAAGCTCACAGGCTGTTCTGTTTTTATACGAACATGTGGAGCCTCTACAAGTAAATATTATATTTACTTTGATTTTTCATGAATATTATCAGATTAAATGTGAGATTTGATTTAAGCAAAACAATTAGTGGATTAAACTGTCAGTTCGTCAAAAGATGATTAATTGGCAGCAGTTTTGTAATTAAAGGTTTCAGTCATTTTTGTATAATTGCAAACTGAATGTTTGAATTTTACAAAGTTCTACAATGTGACAATCAAACATTAATCAGTTTAATGATTTTATAAACTTTTTTTGATTAAATAATCCACTTATTTAGTTTTTTCCTGACCTTTCCACTGTGTGTCATGGTCTTCATTGGTGGAGTGAGTCTGCTCAGTTGTCATGGAGATGGTTTGGTGATCATCACATGACCCAAGTATGAAACATCTGTCATGTGATAACCCCATTAACTGATGAAGGCCATGAGATGCTGCTGACACCTCTGAAAAGGCTAGTAAGTAGCCCTTTAGTAGATTTTTTTTATGTTAAACTATTATTTCCAAAGTGAATTGATTCTTATATGATTCTTTAATCAGTGGCGAAAGAAGTATTCAGATATTTTACTGCAGTAAAAGTACATAAGTATTATGAGCTTGATGTAGTTAAAGTATTGCAGTAAAAGTACATAAGTATTATGAGCTTGATGTAGTTAAAGTATTGCAGTAAAAGTACATAAGTATTATGAGCTTGATGTAGTTAAAGTATTGCAGTAAAAGTACATAAGTATTATGAGCTTGATGTAGTTAAAGTATTGCAGTAAAAGTACATAAGTATTATGAGCTTGATGTAGTTAAAGTATTGCAGTAAAAGTACATAAGTATTATGAGCTTGATGTAGTTAAAGTATTGCAGTAAAAGTAGTGGTTTGGTCCCTCTGACTGATATATTATTATATATGACATCATTAGATTATTAATAGTGAAGCATCAGTGTTAGAGCAGCATGTTACTGTTGTAGCTGCTGGAGGTGGAGCTAGTTTACACTACTTTATATACAGTTAGCTAGTTTAGTCCAGTGGTTCCCAACCTAGGGGTCGGGGCCCCTCCAAAGGGTCAGCAGATAAATCTGAGGGGTGGTGAGATGATTAATGGGAGAGGAAAGAAGAAGAAACAAAGTTCTGATACACAAATCTGTTTTCAGTTTTTGGACTTTTTCTCTAATCTTTGATTTTTGCTGAAATATTGGATCATTTGAACATTTATTGAAATGAAAGCATGTGAGAAGTTTAGAGGGAAAAATCACTATTTGGTGGAGCTGTTAACAACTCATAGACATGTGAAATGTGACCCCGACTACACACTGCTTTTTGTAAGACGTCAAAAGCCAAAAAGGTTGGAAACCACTGGTTTCATCTTTAACAATGTGTTGTATTTTAAAAGCTTGTTATATTATCCATTGTGTCAAATCTTCATCTGAAAAGTAACTAAAGCTGTCAAATAAATGTAGTGGAGTAGAAAGTACAATATTTCCCTCTGAAATGTAGAAAGTAGCATCACATGGAAATACTCAAGTAAAGTACAAGTACCTCAATATTTTTACGTAGATACAGTACTTAAGTAAATGTATTTAGTTACTTTCCACCAGTGTCTTTAACTCACTTGTTTACTTGTTGAAATCTAATGATTGAAATGTGATTTTCTGACTATAACTGTTCAATAACTTCACTGGATCTAAACGGTTGTGCAGCTTCAGGCTGCAGCAGCTTCATCGGCTCTCTGTCTAATTGGTTTATGGCGTTAGCGTGCAGAGCTATTATCTGCTGGGACTGTTTATGCCGAGCTAAGTGGATTCAGTCAACGATGATGAAGTTCAGTAAGGATGTTCTGAGAGTTCAGGGATTGAAGTTCATCAGTGAAGGACGGCAGCAGATCAAAGTTCAATTTGATGTGTCATCATGTAAAGTAAATCGTCCATCTCAAACCTGAACTATGCTTTATATTCACTTATCTTTATTTCATTGTTTTTTTGATTTATTCATTTTTATTTTATATAATTAGTATTTTACTTTAGTAGCCTCTTTCTCTGATCTCACTTGAATGTTTTTCAATTAATTGTTAGTCAATAATCAAGCAAAAAAAAAAACAGATTTTAGTTTCTCTAATCTGAATATTTTCAGGTTTTCTGTCATTAAACTGAACATCTTTGGGTTTTGGACTGTTGGTCAGATGAAACACAGCTCTTAAAGGACGAGTTCACAGTTTATCAAGTGTGTTTTAAACCAACAGTCAGGAGCCCAAATGAACATTAAAGCTGTTTTTCTTGCTGTAATCATTCCTCCTGTTCATACTGACCATTAGAAGATCCCTTCATAATGACCTTACAATGGAAGTGATGGAGGACAAAATCCACAGTCTGAAGCTAATATGAAGCTTCAGCGTCCAAATGAGTCAAATCAAGTAGATATCTTTCAACGTTACAGTCTTTTTAGTGCCAAAGTCCCTCTTTTTGTTACTATACTTCCACCTGCAGCTCAACAGGGAAACACTGTCCGAGGAAACACAAAGAGGGAATTTGATGCTAAAAAGACTGTAAATGTGTCAGATATCCACTTGATATGACTAACTCAGACTGCTGAAGCTGAATAGAAGCTTCACACAGACTTTTAAATGACTGTGTGGACACACTGTGGATTTTGACCTCCATCACTTCCATTGAAAGCACATTTGAAGGATCTTTTAATATCCAGTATGAACAGGAGGAATGATTACAGACACCTGACTGCTGGTTTAACACACTGGAAACACTGGGAACTGGTCCTTTAATGGACAAAATAACAATTTTAACATGTACAGACAACAAGACAAAACAGATCCTGCGTGTGTAGTTGTTTGTAAGAAGTAAATATTGTATTTGTATGAAGAGACAGAAGAACAGAGTGAAACTGTCCCAAAAACATCTTTAGGTCGAGTCGTTTCACAGCAAAGTCCACATTTCTAACCTCTGCGTCCTAGAAAATATGTTTATATTCGACCAAACTAACGCTGCTGAATCACGTTTTCTGAAGCCGTTGAGTTCAGACACCTGCAGCTTCACGTTGTCAGTCTCTGTGTGATGCTGTTATTAGTCTTTGCAGCCGTTTCTAAACAAACTGACGTGATCAAACTCTTCATGATGAAGGAACATGACTCAGTGCAGCGGTGTGACTCACTGACGTGTTTTTAATCAGATATATCAGACTGTAGATACACACACAATACTTGTTAGCAGATCAGTTCATTGTTGGTTTGGATTGAAACATGTAGACGAAGATAGAAAATCAGCAGAATGATCCTTTAATCAAAGTGTTTTAGTCGTGTAAATGTAAACTCAGAACTCAGGATGTGAAGCTTGTGTTAATTAATGTAATTAGGAAACAATTTGAACGTAATTTCTAGGTTTTTCTACATCAAACGTTTCATTATGGGTCAATAACAGTGTTCAGACTCTTCATCATCATCATGTCTGTTTCTTAATATTTGTTTTTTGTGCAGTTTTCTATTTTGTTGTTATATTCAGGTGTTAAGATTACGATCAGTCAACAAGCAGAATAAACTCTAGTTACTGTAATTAGAAAGTGAAAGTGTTTAATTTTAGTATCAGTTAGATTTCAGCGTCAGAAACTGCTGAAAGCTGAAAGTAAAACTCTGCTTTTTTTCACTGGACAAAAGAAGCCAAAGTTATTAAATGTTAAATGTTTTCTTGATACAAGCAGAAAGATTATAATAAAAAATAAAACTACAAATCTGACCAAACATTCATTTATAGAAATCATAGTTTAGCATCATCAGGGTTTAACATCCTTGTTCTCTGTCTTGCAGGACGGTTACATCGACTTTGTGGAATACATCGCAGCCATCAGTCTGATGCTGAAAGGAGAAATCAACCAGAAACTAAAGTGGTACTTTAAACTGTTTGACCAGGACGGAAACGGAAAGATCGACAAGGAGGAACTGGAGACCATCTTCTCGGTAATAAATCACCTCATCACACAAACTCAGTACATTTACTCAAATACTGTACTTCAAACTGTAGATAACTGTATATAAAGTAGTGTAAACTAGCTCCACCTCCAGCAGCTACAACAGTAACATGCTGCTCTAACACTGATGCTTCACTATTAATAATCTAATGATGTCATATATAATAATATATCAGTCAGAGGGACCAAACCACTACTTTTACTGCAATACTTTAACTACATCAAGCGCATAATACTTATGTACTTTTACTGCAATACTTTAACTACATCAAGCTCATAATACTTATGTACTTTTACTGCAATACTTTAACTACATCAAGCTCATAATACTTATGTACTTTTACTGCAGTGAAGTATCTGAGTACTTCTTCTGTATGTGAGTCTTTCCATAAGAAGTTAATGGATGTTTAAAACTCTTGAAATTTTAAGTTTTATGATATTAAGCACATTGTTCACATCTGAAGTTGCCTTTCAAAGAAGTAAAACCATTAAATTAAATTAAGTCAGTGTTGATGAGTTGAGGTCAGAGTATAACTATCAGTGTTCAGATCTCCTTTAAATAAAACTTTGATTGAACAGTGAAGCCGACCTGCAGGAACTGATTCAGCAGAATGAAGCCGCTGCCGCTCCAACAGAAAACTGGGCTGGATTAAGTCTGAAATTAGACAAGTGTTAATCTGCTGAATGAGCTCAATCTATCAGCCGACAGGAAGCTGCTGAAGTGGGGCGATCGACTCCGACGACGTCAGTCCGGTCTGAGGGACATCCGCGACCCTGGTCTGCTGATGTAGAGCAGCACCGACGGCGGAGGACAAATTGACCCAGATTTAAGATTTAATGATAAGATGTTATAATCAGCACGTAGTTAAATGTTAATGGAAACAGAATATTTAAAATTTGAATTTGAAAAGTTAAAGTTCCTGAAATGGAAAACAGAGAAAAGCTTAAATGTAAATGTGTAATGGAAAATAAAAACTAGTGTGGGTGAAATGATCAGTCTCATATTATTCTCATAATCTGAGTGACTCATGAACGAAGCTGCCGCAGATTCTGACCTTTTAAAAGTTAAAAGGAAACAGAGCCGCTGACATCACTGACCTGTTGTTGTTGTTGTGTCGCCCTCTGCAGGCCATCCAGGACATCACACGGAACAGAGACATCGATCCCGAGGAGATCGTCTCGCTCATATTTGAGAGGATCGATATAAAGAAAGAAGGTAACGAACGGCGACTCGTTACTGTGTTTAACAAACTGGTTAGCTTAAAGCAAACTGCAGCTTTTAAAGGACCAGTTCACAAGTTACAAGTGTCTTAAAGCAACAGTCAGGAGCTCAAATGAACATTAAACATGTTTTTCTTGCTGTAATTATTCCTCCTGTTCAAACAAACAACAGATAGAGATAAAAATGATCACTTCATTATGCAAGATTTTGAAATAAAGAACATTTTTGCTCTATATAGTGTCTGACTGTGTGAAGAATGTTTGCACAGGAAGTGCTTATTTATAGAGCTGCAACTAACGATTATTTTCTCAATTAATCAAGATCTTTATAATCTATAAAACATCAGATAACTCAAAGATATTCAGTTTACTGTCATAGAAACTACAGAAACCAGAAAATATTCACATTTAACAAGCTGGAATCAGAGAATTCGGACTTTTGTTCTTAACAAAAAAAGACTCCAAATGATTAATCGATTATCAAAATAGCTGGCGATTAATTTAATAGGTACAATTAATCAATTAATTGTCTAATCATTGCAGCTCTACGTATTTATATGTTGTATGATTGCGTGTCATGTGGATCATTTCCAACGATATGACGAACGGTATGGAAATGAAAATTAATTCATTTACACACAGTTTCCTGAGAAAGGCACCATTATAACCCCTCAACCGTCTTTTGACCTTTGCCCCCCAGGTGAAATGACCCTGGAGGAGTTCATCGAGGGTGCCAAAGGCCATGATGACATCATGGAAATGCTGAAGAGTATAATGGACCTGACGCCGGTGTTAATCATCATCGTAGAGGGAAGAGCAAACTGAGAGCCGACGCAGCGGGGACGACAAAGACTGACTGAAGCAGAACCCCAAACCCCGCCCCCCCAGTCTAAACCCCGCCCCCCTCCATCCACACAAAAAGAAAAGACTTGCCCCCCACCCCCCCCCACAGAGAGTCACCTGACATGTTCTGATGAGAGCGAGGCAGCGGGAGCCGATGGACTGTGATTGGCCGCCACCGCTCCTCGTCTCCAGACGTCGGGACGAAAGAGGAACTCTGAACGCTTTGATGTTTCTGTTTCCAGCCGTCATTCTGAGTCTCACTTTCAGTTTCCAGAGATAAATACGTCCAGAGCTGAGTGTCGAACATCAATCAATCATCCATCATCAAATCATTTCTGGTGCTCGTATCATAAACTTTTCAAATGATCCCCATCTTTAAATCTGTCCGGCTGAATTTTGGGGGAAAAATGTTTAAAATGAAGCAAAAACATGTAAAATATATTTCCAGCTGACGGGAAGGTGCAGCCATAGAAAACATGGATTCTTGGGTTTGAATCATAGACTGTATAAAAATATGGACGTAGTTGCCGTGACGTCACTCGTTGGTTTCTGAAGAGCGGTTTTGAAGCTCAAAGTGAGCCGCTCCGGCCGTCGCCATCTTAGCCGTGCGTGACGCTGCCTAACTCCCAGCCAATCAAAAATGGGCAAAGAGGCGGGCCGAACGGCTGAAACAAGCCACCTAGCGGCTGGCGGTCCTGTCACTCAAAGCAGCCATGTCCTTCATTATGCATAACTTTACGGCTTAATAAAATTTAAACGGGTGAGTTATAAAAACATTCACCCCCCGTACAGTTGTCATGAAAGAGGAAATTAGCTACAGAGACCAAAACCGTTGTTTGTACCAGGCTGTAAACATGTTTATTTCTGCTGTAAAGTTGGGCATTTTAACATGGGGGTCTATGGGGATTGACTCGCTTTTGGAGCCTCAAGTGGTCGTTCAAGGAACTGCAGTTTTTGGCACTTCCACATTGGCTTCATTTTACAGCCCCGGAGGTTGCCGCTTGGTTTGAACACTTGGTTCAAATATACTTTAAAGTGAGACTGAGTAACTTTTAAAAACAGAAATAACTTTATGCAAAGATTCAGCTCAAAGCGTTTTACAAAACAAGGTCAAAGTAAGGGCCAAAAACAACATGAAAATAAACGATAATAACCTGAAAACTTGAAGTCAGAACTTCCTGCTGCAGTCTGACTCGGTCTGGTGTGACCGTTAGCTTCTGGCTAACGTTAGCAAACGCATCGGTTCAGAGACTTAATGACTCTTTTCTATTTGTTACCTTTAATTCTCACTTTTGGTTCAGAAAATCTCACAAAGTCTCACTTTAAATCTACTTAAAGGGGAAATTTCAAGAGGTTCGATCTATATTTCATAAGTTGTTCAATCTTTCATATTAGATAATAACAGAGTACGAGCAGTTCAGCACGATAAAGAAACTGTATTGAAGGACGACGGGTCAAATGATCATTTACTAATACCAACATGTGGTTCAAAGTGCAGCCGAGAGATTAATCAATATAATGATCTTAATTCCTGCTGTTGGAATAAACTCTGACTGTGAGCAAACTGCAACCAATAACAAACAACATGAGTCATTGAAGTTTTGTTTTAAATTCCAGCTGCGACTAAACGTCACCGATTCCTCCGAGGATCATTTTTAATTAGTTAATTTAATGATCGTTTAGTCTATAAAATGTTTGTGACGCCTTCGAATGTCTGACGCACAAAGAGATTCAGTTTAAAATGATAGAAAACAGAGAAAAGCAGGAAACAGTTCAGTTTTTCTACTAAACAAACAATCACTTCAGTGCCGTTTGGAACGATTCTTTACTTTGGTTCATTTCATTATTGTTCATGTGTTTGTGCAGATATTTGTATCGACGTCAGAAAACATCTTTCTATCTCAGCTGTGTGAGCAGTGCATGCTGGGAGTATGGATGTATTATAAGAGCTGGATACCGGACAAAAAATGGCGCCCATTCAGTCCTACAGGAATTGCTCGCCTGGCGCATACGGCAAAAAGTTTCTAGCTTCTGGGTTTGCTTCCGCGTTGTGTGGACCACTGAATATGCGCAGTAGTGTTTCCCCCGCTGGCCCCGCCCACATGTTCCTGCTCGTGCTCGGTCCATAGACTTTACATTGTGATGATGTCACGGATTTTTAAATCGCTTTTCTCGGCTCGAGGAAAGTTTTACAAACATAAAACCAAAAGTTCATCATAGAAAGAGTCATAACTGATGTTTGCAGTTCGAGGCGTCCTGTCAACAGTTTTACAGGCGTCTCTTTTACAGTGGCGGTCTATGGGGGAAAATCCTTGTTGGGCCGCAGTGGGATTTTTCGCTGCAATACCGCGAGTGGCCACTGGGAAAAATGGATGCAAGGCCAAGCGGCTGCGCCCTATCCAGCTCTTATTATACATCCATGGTTGGGAGCCTGCCCTGCAGTGCATGCTGGGAGCTTGTCCTGCAGTGATCTTTGCTCTGAGGTCTTTGATCCTCTTATCGCTGTAAAGGCTTTAGCAGGCTGATCTGTAACGGAGCGGATTTACAGTCAGCTGAGACTCAACAGCCTCCTGCAGGCCAGAGACACAAAATATGAGCTGAAAGCTTGAAAAACGAGCTGCTTCTAAACACAAACACACTCAAATTATAGTTTTATACTTTAAAAAAGACTCAGCTGAAGTTCAGTTAATCCATTTTCCACCTCAGAGCCGAGCAGCGTTTCCAAGAACCAGATAATCCTCAAAAACCTGATTCACCTGAGCTCCTGTAGAACCAGGTCAGTTACTGCACAAGAGACACCCGAGACAAACCAGGACAAACCAGGACAAACCGAGACAAACCAGGACAAATCAGGACAAACCAGGACAAACCAGGACAAACCAGGTTCTCAGGGTAACCCAGACAAGGTTTTATTAGTTAGTATGTCACCAAAGAGACGTTTAGGATTCTGTTCTTTCTCTTCCATCTCTTGTGCAGTGAGGTGTTACTGATTAAAGCTGCAGAGTCTGTACCAACTCTTTAAAGGAATAGTTCAACATTTTGGGAGATTCGCTTATAGAATTGCAAAGTGTTTTTCCTTATTTGGTTTTTCTCATTTCAGATGTTTCCTCCTCAGTGTTACTGGACATAGAAACTCTCCTGGATGTTTCAACCATCATATATGTTTATGTTCTGACCACCAGTTTGATTTTTTTCAACTTCTTTTCTGAGAAATTGTTGTTTTTTTTAAGTCCGTTTGGTGGACGGCTCTAAAAACTACAATACCCATAAGCCTCAGCTGCTGTTGTCATGGAGAAGAAGCCAGTCAGAGGTGACAGTACACCATGTTCACACTGTCGGATACATTTATAAAAACGTTCTTTTCTCTCTGTTTTGTTTCTTCCTCCAGACTAAAACAGCGTTTTTCTCCCCTGAAAAACAACATTTGCAGTTTCACGCTGCAGTTTAGGATCTTAACCGTGTTCACACCGGAGGAAACGACATGTCACATGAACGCAATCGAGCGTTAAGGCCTGTAGTGTGAACGCAGCCAAACCGTTTCTGAATGTTCAGTTTTAATGAGCAACAACTGTAAAAACCCAGTTAAACCAAACGTTTCATGTTTCCGATTGAAAACATTCAAACTTTTTAGGTTTTCTTTCACTATTTCCTTCATTTCTCAAAAGTTTAAAATTTAAAAATCTTTACCAAAAACACAAATAAACACAACAACAAACATAAACGAGCAGCAATGACGTCTGGATGCAGAACATGTTATATCACTTATTTTAAAGATTTATTTTTTTTGTTTGTTTGCTGTTTTTTTTTTTTTGCCGTTATTTACGAGTCAGCGTAGCGAGACAGTAAACAGGAAGAGGGTGCGGTGTGACATGTGACCAGGTTCCCCCAGCCGGGAATCGAACCGTGGTCATTGTGGTTATATGGTTTATAGACCACCAGGGACCACCAGAAGTTCAACTGAATGATTTTAAGTGTTTTAAATCTTTTTACTTTTATACAATGAGGTGTGAGATGAGACCAGGCTGGAGGGGAATGTTTGAAGTTGTCTGTATAGTTTGGTTAGAGGCCATTTTGTCCTTAAGCTGCTAACTAATAGTCGTACATAAAGATCTGATCTGCAGGTTACAACAACACTAACAGTTCTCATTGTGCAATAGATATTTACAGTGAAGATGTGTCCTTTAAAACACTGTATGTTCATTTTAACAAATCATGTGTGTTGCCTTATCAATAAAGTTTTTAAACAAACTTCACGGCTTTCATTTAAACTCTGAACCAACCAAACGGTATTATTATTATTATTATTATTGATGTTTTTACTCACCTGCTGCAGGAATTTACATCTTTTCTCAGATGTTTGAATCCAGCTGAAGTTGAAGATTCAGTCTTAATTAAATCAATCAAATTAAAGCTCCACGCAGCGTTGGTCAGGACCTCGCACTCTGGCCCGTCGGGATCAGATCATTTTGCTTTATAAAACTGAGGGATATTTATTACAAGTGTGGTGTGCTTTTATTTTGAAAGATTGATTGACAGGATGAGAATTTTCTGCAGGGTGAGACATGTCTGTCATCAAAATCATGCAAGTTTTGGGCCCATTCACTTGAATTTCAGTTAGTAAATTGAAAACTCTTGATGAGTTTGTGTGTAAAACAAATTATTTTCCTAATTTTCATCAAGTTTATCTTTAGAAAAGTAAAGACTTTTAACCCACATGACCTGGTGAAAGTTTGATTTGAATGGAGAGTGTGAGTGAACCCACACCTTTTTGATCATTTACTGCTTCCACATAGTTTTAGGTACAGACCACATTTGAACTTTAAATGAGTCACGAGACTTTGACCTACAAATCTTGAATTTACATGTTTTTTCTATCTTTTATTGTTTTTGAGATATTAGAGTGTGAGTTTTAAAGTCTTTTCTTGCTCCTCCTGTGATTTTATAATGAGTGTGTATTGCGGAATGTTTCACAGCACTGAGGGAGTGACATCACCAGGAGCAGTTGGAGAGGAGGATTTTAGAGTACGCTTCTTGTGAAATCTCCTCATAAATCCCATGACTTTGGCCAAATCTTACATTAAAAATCATATTTTAGTAGGAAAATTCGTGGCGAATCCATTGATACAGGTTTGAAAGTGGTCAGACTTATAGTTTAGACGTCAGAAGCCTCTGTTTGACATAAAGTTCATGCCTCCCCATTGGTTTACATTGTAAGGGTGATGTAGCACTGCAACTTTCAGGGCTTATTAGATCCAAAACTTTTTTTCAGCACAGTGTCATAAGTCACGTATTAAAGTTTGAAGCCGATACCATTAACGCCCTTGGAGGAGATAGCATTTGTCGGGGGCCAAAATTGAGGCAAAGTCTTATTTTGAAAGGCTAATTGCGGACTTCCTGTTGGATTTAGGTCAGGGGTGTCAGTGTATGATTTGTAGGTCTTGATGAGACGAATAATTGAGTTTTGGTTTGATCTCTCTACGACATTCCTACGGGCGGCCATTTTAGTTACATAGGTGGCGCTAGAGAGCAAGTTTTTGAGCATGTTTAGGGGGTCAAATTTAGGGTTGAAGTGGCGTAATAATAAAGAAACAAACAAACAAAACAAACACACTAGAAACAACAGGTTCCTTGCCTGTAGGCAGAGGACTACAGTTTTACAGTAGTCCTCTGTCTAAGGGCAAGGACCCTAATTATTACAAATGCAAACAGGATCAATTTATTTTTATTTTTATTTGAAAATATAGAAAAAGAAACATCGTAAATGTCCTTCATCATCTGTCTTTCAGTTTTGTTTTGGTCCACGTTACTTAAAAACAGGAAGTAGTTCTTCACTACTGGTCAGTTTGTTCGATCCATCGGCTGCTTTCAGCTGGAAACGTGACGTCTTTAGCGGCTCCTGGTCGCTCCTTTGTCAGCGCCGCTCAGAATGAAACATGAGGGTTTAATGCAGGTTTCTGATATTTATGTAGATTTCATGGATCAGTAGCTTGTAGTGTCAGTTTGTTGTCGGAGCAGCTGATAACAGATCATAAACACTTCGTTAACCAGCAGTCATCACCTGCATCTGTCACCATCTAAACGAGCTGCAGACGCGTGTTCAATACGCTGAAAAACACAACAAATAACAGCCAAACATTTCTTCTCACTGTTAGAAATGTGGCTGAAATATTTCCAGTGAAGTGAAACGGCCGCGATGACGTCGGATCCTGTAAACTGATCACCGTGCTGCATCAGTGAGTTATTATCTGTGCAAACAGGATAATAAATATCATCTCTGGGGCATTTTCAGCTCCACAGACCTTTAAATATGTGAACTATGACGGTTTGGGACAGGGCTGTGCGATATGACGATAGAGAAATGTCTTTTGGAGTCGGATTACATTAATGAATTCCTCTTCTTGGCTTTTTACTTGCAAAGCTTTTGTTGCACTTACAGTAATGTAACGAGTGTAGACATCATCAACTTGAGAACTTCACCTGGTTGACTGTCTCTCCTCTGCTCCGCTGTGTGCAGCACACGGCGGTCTTAACGCCGCCCTCGCTGAACGCAGTAGACACTGTGTTCATTTATGTTATTAACCTAATTTATGTGCAGCCGTTTCCTTTCAGCTCAGTGTGTGAGAGTCTCTACTGCGTTTTGCTGTCATTTACAGTCCTCTCCTCTGCTCTCTGCGGTTCAGCGAGGGCGGCGTTAAGCCCTCCGTGTGCTGCACACAGCGGAGCAGAGGAGAGACAGTCAACCAGGTGACGTTCTCAAGCTGACGTCAGCTACACTTGTTATATTACTGTAAGTGCAATAAAAGCTTTGCGAGTAAAAAAAACAAGAATTTATTAATGTGATTCACACAAAAGAAGACAAAACGAGGAGTTTGTACCTATAAGAAGGGTTCAGGTATGAAAAGTCTGACATGGACCAGAAACTATTGATTCATTGAGTTTACAGATAATGTGCTATATCATAATTAAACTGGTGAAATTACCTATATTAAGATATGAGGTTTTGTTCATGTCGCACAGCCCTGGTTTGGGAATATTGTTGTGTCTGTTTTTATCACATGTTGATCATAAAGCAGCTCTAACAACACAAACTGAACCAGAGAGAGTTTAGGAGGCTGCAGACCAGTAAGTCGACTACTGTAACAACAAAAAGCTCTTTGCTTCCGAAGTTGTAGATCTCTGAAACATTTTCTGCTTCATAATTCTGCTGCAGCTGCTGGAAACATCTGGACGAACGTGGTCAGTGTTCGACAGGAAGAAGGAAAACAAGCCGGACATTTAAACCGGAGCAGGACCGACCGTCAGTCTGTCAGTGTTTTGCTCAGGGGCACGTGTGCAGGACGGACGGCTGTGTAGCTGTCGGGGGGGTGGGGGGGGGGGGGATCTGACCCGTGACCTTTCTTGTACAGGACGAAGTCTCATAGCTGTTTGGGCTTCTCCTCGCGTCTCAGCAGACTGACGTACAGACGCAGGAAGGAGTAGCAGACGCCCAGAGAGCAGTACACCGAGGTCGCCAGCAGGGGGAGGAAGGGCAGCTTCTGTTGCCACGGCGACAGAGGGAAGACGACCTCGCAGGCGATCGCTACGGCGACCAGGCCCGACAGGTAGACGACCTCCAGAGGATGGAGCAGAGAGCCCTGACCACTGAGAGGAGAGAGAAAACAGATGATCAACCAATAAAATGTGATTAAAGTTTGTTTGTTTTTGCTAAAATCTTGACTGAAAAGGTGTTTTTTTTCTCCCACCTGTGGAGTTTCCTCAGAGCGGTGAAGGAGAAGATCGTAAACATCAGCATCAGCACGACTTTGATGGGCAGCTCTGCAAAACACAAAATATCAAAATATCAAGTTACTTCATTTAGTTACCGTGGAAATACAAGCTGATAGAAGATGGTGTCAGGATGTTTTTCAGTCTCAAAGAGGCGGCGTTAAAAATTAACTTTAGATTAAATTCAAAATCAAGAAAAACATAAAAACACATTGACAATAAATGGGCAGAAAAAAGACCTTTAAGAACTGGTTTCAAGATATTACAAGTCCTTTAAGAGGACATATTCTGCACATTTCCAGCCTCTATATTTATATTCTGGGGCTATACTGGAATAAAAACTCCTTATTTATCTTCTACTGGTCCTTTATGCAGCCCCTCAGTTCAGCCTCTGTCTCTAACAGGCCGTTTTAGCTTCTGTCTCTTTAAGGCCCCGCCTCCTGATGAGCCCACTCTGTTCTGATTGGTCAGCTTCAGGAAGCTTCCTACGTAAACAAACTATAGTAGCAGGATTTCACTTCTTTTTCTCCTTCTTTACTCCAAATGTCAACTTCTCAAATCCATCCAAACATGTTGGAGCTGAACAACACATGGAAACACCTTAGCAACCACCTTAGCAACCACCTTAGCAACCACCTTAGCAACCAAGGCTATGAGCAAGGTATAAAAAAAGCGTTGCAAACAAAGTGTTCAGAGCAGGTTGAAGCCCTGAGTTTTGACTTGCAGGCAGCATTTCTACATACGTTCACCTCAAGTTTTGGAATCAAGCTTAACATCCGACATCAGAACACGATATAAATATCAGAAAATCACAAAAAGCAGAAAATGTCCCCTTTAAGTTTAGGAAAATTACACCTTTTCAGAGTTTTTAAAGGTTCCCTGAATTAGAAATTGTCCCAAAGAATAGTTTCCAGCCCGTCCGTCTGTCTGTCTGGTGTTTACCTGCCGGGGTGAAGAGCAGCGGGAACAGCGAGTAATGACCTGTAGTGGTCAGTATCAAGAAGATCCCAGCATCCTCTCTGCTCTCAACCGCCAGGATGCTACAAGAAGAAAAACACACAAAAAGTTTTGGAGAAACTTTGACGTCAAATGTTTCAACAGCTTCTTTTTTCTCTGGTTTCTAACTGGATATGAACAGTTAAAATGTTCAAAATGTTTTTGTTTTGTATCGTTATGAGTTTGTCCTCCATCTCTTACAGCGTAGATGCGTTCAGGGCCAGTATGAAGAGTAGGAATTGTTACAGCTTCCCTTAATGTCTTCAATGATTGATTCCAGTGCAGAAGCTCTGATAATGTTGGACTGAAACACTTCCAGGAATCAAACGTAACTATTCCTGTCTCCTCCTCTACAGTAATAACACCATTATCTCTTAATGTACTGACAGCATTAAGAACGCTGTAAAATATCACCGGATGTATCGTTGGCTGACCTCAGAGGCAGGATGGCGATGAGGACGGCCTTTTCGTGGACGTGCCAGCCGAACATGAAGGAGGCCAAAGCGCAGAGCAGCAGGCAGCGCAGGAAACCACGAGCACCACGAGGACGCCGCCAGATGGACGCCACCGCCGGCTGCAGAGACAGAAAGTTAAGAGTGAAACTTCAACCAGACTGATACTTTTCATTAAACTTGTTATTTTATGACTTAAACCTGAATTAACTGATGTTTTGTAGTGAACATTAACTCTGACTCATCATCAGTTTTAAGTTGATGTGTTGAACTTGTTAGCAAACAGTTGCTTATTTCCACATCAAGCAGCTACGGAGCAACATTATCGTCACATTGATAATATCAATAATTACTTGTGGCGTTCCTCAGGGTTCTGTTCTTGATCCTTTATAGTTTTAATCTGGTTCAAGAAACTTGACATGATGTTTTTTGTTCACTTGTTTTCAGCAGAATAGTCTGTAAAAAGCATTTTTGTCATATTATCAGCTTATAAAGTAGTTGTTGCTAACTTGTTAGCAATCAGTTGCTTATTTCCACATCCAGCAGTTACGGAGCAACATTATCATTCATGTGGAGTCGTGTTTCTGTCCACCTGGTGAATGTAAGTCCAATATTCACTCTCTTTTAGCTCTGGTTTTACTCTCTATCAACTCCTGAGGGAAATATCTGGCTCTTTAGCTGCTAAATGCTCCACTATGTTCACCAGCTAGTCTACAGCTAACTGTGAGCAGGTAGTGTACAGCAGCTTTTTACAGCTTTTACTCTCTGAAAACGACGTTATGAGACGCTGAGAGTGAACCAGAATGAGCTGAAACTCACTACAAAGCTCTGTAAAGCCGAGAGGAGCTGCAGAGTCGCTGATATAATAGAAATACTGATTATAGCTGCTTTAACATCCGGGACACACACATGTAAAGATGAATTAATAAGTTGCGACTCACCAGGATGGACAGCAGAGTGCAGACGAGTGTGATGGAGGGAGAGACGGAGGGGAGGACCGAGTGCTGGAACTCCTGAACCAACCCGCCCGTCATGGAGGCTCGAGGAAGCTCCGCCTCCTCCAGCAGCTTCAGACGAACGCCTGGAAGAAAAAAAGAAAAACCAGCAGATACAAAGTCTGTGAGATATTAAACAGTTTCATGAGTCTTTATCCTCACTGGAGCTTTTTCAAACCTTCATAATAGAAGACAGAATTACACTCAGAGTCTCACCGAGCGTCGCCAGGCTTTTGTCCAGGACGTTGTAGAGCGCCCAGATGTTCGGGGCCCAGTAGGCGTGACAGAGGCCCCGTTTAAAGGGGAAGAGACGGGAGAGGACCTGAGGGAGCTGCCCCTGGAAAACACAACACACACGTCTTCATCAGCGTTCAGGATGATAAACCAAATGTTCAGATTTAAGTGAACTCTTCCTTCTCTGTGTCTAACTCATCTAAGCTGGAGGAGACTGAACTCACCATGGCGATGAACGGGCCGAAGGACAGAGCGCAGACGGAGACCACGATGCCGCCCAGAGCGACCAGACGCAGCGGACTGAAGCTGCTCCACCTGACTGAACCGTCTGCACAAACACACTCATTGTTACAGACTAATAACAGAACTAGAAAAGGTACATTTAGATGTATCGGCTGCCTGAGAAAAACACACTTTTTGTTTGGGCGTTCAGTGAACTCAGTGGTTGCTACGCGGCGTCTGGTGCGTTACTGGATTTTGGGCCTCATGCAAGAACGTTTTCAGATTTTTATCCACAAAACTCTCGTACTTTTATCTGAGAGGTTTGCTTGTACGAGAGTTCCAAGTCAGATTCAACAAACTCTCTTAACTGCCCAAACTCGTCGTAAATCGCTCGTTTTGGCCTGATGAACGAGATCTGATCATTAGCATAATGAACACCGCTAACATGTCGGTATGAGGTGACTGCTTCGCTCCATTTGTAGGTGAGTTTCATTCATAAAAATGTTACCAAACAGTAAATAAAAGAATTTCACACTGCGGAGCTTCAAGTTAAGTTCAGGAGTGTCAGCAGAAGAGGATCCGAAACAATTAGAAAATGTTAATTAAATTAATACACTGTGACAGAAATAAAGAGCGAACGCTTTGACGTGAAGTTAGAGGCTATAAAACATCTTTCTAAAGCAAAACACTCCGTGATTAATACGAGAGGCATCATGTGACGTCACAGAGATGTTAGAGGAGAGAATATTAGAGCCTCCAGTAGCTGATGTTACACTGTCAACATGATGCTGCTATATAAAGCCAGGAAATATATATATTTTATTTTAGTTGACTTCAGTATCATATTTAAACTTCAAATTAATTCAGATTAAGACATTATAATACTAATACTAATATAATATAAGTGTTTCTCCTCTTGTGAAGAAAGTCAAACCGTCTGTTCATGACTCCTTCAACAGTTCTGAACTCGAGCTGAGAAGTCGTCCTTGGAAACCGCAGCTGATTGGATGAACCACCTGTCTGTCACCGTCTTACCTTTGTGAGGCAGCTGGATTCACAAGATCACAAGAGTCCTGATTGGTCCGAACCATCGGCGGTTCAGACACAAACACACTCATGTGATCTCACAAGGTAAAGAGAAAACTGATGAATGTCACAAATGTCCTTGAATCACTCGTTTGTGCCTCTTTAGAACAAATCTGCTGGTACGAGTGCTTCTTGCATGAGGCCCAGTGTCTTACTGCGTCTACACTGAAACTGTGTCAGCCGTGTTCTTCTGACTGAACAGTACACTTCTGAGTTAATCGATACAGCTGTCACACATGTGTGTGTTTGTGTGTTTGTGTGTCGTACCTTTGTTGTCCTGAGTGAAGCAGTAACTCCTCAGCAGGTAGATGCCGTAGGCCGGAGCCACGTACAGGTAGATGTGCTTCAGGTTGAGCAGGACGGAGAACAGCAGCGCCCCCTGCAGGTGTCGAGACTGTTCAACACAAACAACAAGACAAAGACTGAAGCTGTTTGTTGAATTAAAATCATCTTCTCCATGTCGTACATTTAGAGTTACATGAAGTCACGAGCAGCGTCTGGAGGTTTGTACCTGCAGGTGTTTTGCAATCGACAGCAGCAGGAAACCAAACAAGAAGCCGTTATACTGGAAATGAATATCTGAGAGAAAATGTCAAGGAACAAACATCATGTTCATCATGTTCTGAGCCTAAAAAAGACAAATTACACTGAAAATCAATCACATGTTCTGTTCATAGTCGACAATATGATGAAAAGAACAAATCTATCAATCAATTCTCACAGTGATGAACCTTTGGATACATGTGAGATTTTTTATTCAGTGTGTGAGATGATGAAAAAATAATGAAAATGTTTTTAAAAATGAAGACATCCTTAGAAAAAAATCAATGTTTACAGAAAGGACGAGGAAGAAAGCAAGAAGTATCCTGGCAGAGAGCTTCTGTCCTCCATTCAGCCAGATTTAGCCTCTGAGCTCCGGGAGGCACTGTAGAGTGACTATAGAGACTGTAGAGTGACTATAGAGACTGTAGAGTGACTATAGAGACTGTAGAGAGACTATAGAGACTGTAGAGTGACTATAGAGACTGTAGAGCAACTAGAGAGCAACTAGAGAGCAACTATATAGACTATAGAGCGACTATAGAGACTATAGAGCAACTAGAGAGCAACTAGAGAGCAACTATATAGACTACAGAGTGACTATAGAGACTATAGAGCAACTAGAGAGCGACTATAGAGACTATAGAGCAACTAGAGAGCAACTAGAGAGCAACTATATAGACTACAGAGTGACTATAGAGACTATAGAGCGACTATAGAGACTATAGAGCAACTAGAGAGCAACTAGAGAGCAACTATATAGACTACAGAGTGACTATAGAGACTATAGAGCAACTAGAGAGCGACTATAGAGACTATAGAGCAACTAGAGAGCAACTAGAGAGCAACTATATAGACTACAGAGTGACTATAGAGACTATAGAGCGACTATAGAGACTATAGAGCAACTAGAGAGCAACTAGAGAGCAACTATATAGACTACAGAGTGACTATAGAGACTATAGAGCGACTAGAGAGCAACTAGAGAGCAACTATATAGACTATAGAGTGACTAGAGAGATTATAGAGACTGTAGAGCGACTATAGAGCAACTAACACCAACACATTTACAGAAATGTTTATTAATATGAGTTGTCATTATAAATCTTTTTTTTAAATTAGGTATTTTGATTCATTTAGTTTGGATCCATTGTTGCCTTGTAGTTCTGGTCGTGTTCACTGACTCGTTACAAACCAGACGAGTTTGATGTAAACATCAGGTCACATGACCCGACAGGTTTGGTGCATCATCAGGTGGTGACTGACAGCAGGTCAGTGCTGCGTTTATTGATCTTCTCTGGTGTCATTAAGAGTTCGCTCACCTTTGCTTTGCTGTCTCTGATGTTTCAGAGAAAAATCCTTCAACTGGATCAACAAAACAAACTGAACCAAACTACTTAGCAGCGAAGGTTTTTCACACTTTTTATTCACTTTAAAGTGTGAAAAAAAGAAAAAACATCAGTTTCTTTTTCTGCCTCTGAATCCAAAATACTAAAAACTTTTGAGTGAATTACTTTGATGTGATAAAAGTTTATATCTGATGTTGTGTTCAAGATCAGAGATGAAGGATACGGTCGACGATGAGGAGGCCGAAGTTCCAGAGCAGCAGAACGGCCAGGACGAAGGGCGGCTGGTTCAGGACGTCCCGCGAGCCTTTCTGCTCCTGAACACACCTGCAGCACCTGGAGGACGACAGCCAATCAGATTCATCCACTCATTTGCTCTTTTTATTCAATTTGAGGAAAATTATTTCAACCTGTTATTGTGTTTTAACTTCACTTTAATACAGAAAGAAAAACAAAAACTGCAATAATTAATCAATTAATTGATCCACATTAAATCAATCTGCAACTATTTTTTATAACTGAATAATTGTTTTCACCATTTTTTAAGCAAAATTAACTGGATTAGCTTCTCAAATGTGATGATTTAATGTTTTTCTTTTTGATACAGAATATGATAATAAACTGACTGTTTTATTTTAATTGATAAATGAATCGTTTTGTCTATAAAATGTCATAAAATCTTGAAACAAACCCGTTATAGTGACCCGACGTCTTCAAATGTCTCATTTTGTCTGATCAACAGTTATAAATCCAAAGATATTCAGTTTATGTATTATAATAAAGCATTAAATCATCTATATTGATGACTGAAGAATTTAATGTTTTTCTGTGTCATAAACTGATGATCAGACTTTGGATTCCTGAATGTTTGTCGGACAAAACGAGACATTTGAAGACGTCGCTTTGGGCTCTAAAATATTAAAACAGGCTTTTGGTTTTTTGTACAATTTTCTGGCATTTGATAGACATCATATATATCATATATGACACAGAAAAACATTACATTTGAGACACATTTAAGAAGCTAAAACCTGCAAATGTTTTACATTTTTACTTTAAAAAATGACTAAAAATGATTCAAACATCACAACAGTTGCAGATGAAATTTCTGTTGATCAATTAATCGATTAATTGACTAATTGTTGCAGCTCCAGTCAGGACAAAATAACATTTAAAGACCTGATTCTGGTAAATTATAACGACATTTAGACATTTTATAGACAAAACTAGAGATCGTTAGTCGCAGCCGTGATTCTAATGATGTTTTGCAGTTTGTCAGCTTCATGCTGTGTGTGTGTGTGTGTGTGTGTGTGTGTGTGTGTGTGTGTGTGTGTGTGTGTGTGTGTGTGAGTGAGATGGATGCAGATTGAATCAGAGACTCTGATCAGACTGCGGACTCACTCTCTGGCAGCGAAGATGAAAACCAGGTCGGTGAAGACGACCGACAGCCTCTGGAAGAGGACGGTGGCGGGACTGGCGTAGTTCAGCTTCTCCACCGCCAGCATGTCGCTGTCGAAGTGCTGAGCGACGCGGGACAGACCGAACTCGAACCAGGCGAACAGCGGCGGGTAGTCCAGGGTCCACTCCGACGTGTTCTGTAAGGACGGACAAAAATATTAAAACCACGAGATGTCATCAGGAAGATGATGATGAGCGAGGCGCTAATGACAGACGACGTCACATGTTGTACAGATCATTAAAACCGGCAGGATAATTTGTGATTTGTGGCTCTGAGCTGAATAAATAATATAAATAAATATTGAACTTTCCCAAAGTTCTCAAAGATTTTCACTTTACTGTCACATATGACACAGAAAAACATTAAAGCTTCACATTTGATGAGATGAAACCTGCAACTTTTTGGCATTTTTGCTTCAAAATGTATTAAAATGATTGTTCAATTATCAAAATCATTTTAGCCGGCTTATCGATCAATCAACTAATCGTTTCAGTTCTACTCAGATTACAATCAAATGCAGATTTATTTCATTCTGTGACTGAGAGATGAACAAAATAAGATGAACCAATAATAAATTAAGAGAAAAACCACATGACAGAACACACACACTTCCTGTGAGAGTGCGTGCACCAGGTGTGTGTTTGGTCATGTGATCAGGTCGACTGACCTCATAGTACCACCTGGACACCGGCAGACTGTGAGTGATGGCCAACCAGTTCCTGTGCACCTCGAAGTCTGTGGAGTGACTGATGGACACACAGCAGCAGGTTAACAACAGATCAATCCAAACTTCATGCAGAAAATATTATTATTATTATTATTATTATTATTATTATTATTATTGTTAGTTATTGTGACTTAACAGCAAACGTACATTCAGCTACAGGTGAAGGAACACAAACACAATCCTGTCGGTCTTCAGTATTTGACTGAAATTTTGCTAATTTGCATGTGATGAAATAACAGCAACATTAAATCAGTTAGTTCTCTCATTATAACTGAATTTCAGGTCATATTATATTATTTCTCCTGATCCTTTGGACTTGTAGCAGGATCAGTTGTGTTAAAACTAGTGCTGAGATCCAGATTTCTTATTGTTAAACTGGAACTTTTCTTTTATTCTTCCAAAAACTTTATTTATAGTATTCAGAGTCTAAACGGTACAATATAAAACAACACAGGAAGGAAACAGAAGAAGAAAGAAAAAGACATTAAATGAATATTTAAATAGATAATTAACAGATTTTGGATATAATTATATCACCACTACAAGTGAGAGAAATAAAGCCACACATTCAGTCCAGACAATTAAGTATTATTGTAACAAAACGTGTATTTCAGCAGATAAATAAGGTCTTTATTGTGTTTCTATAAACCCTGCAGCCAGAAGACAACAGCACATATGAATCAGGTTGATGATGAAGTGATGAACAAAGATATTTAAGGTTTGAATGTTACAGAAAGCGGGAACACCTGATGGATTAATGCATAATTCACCTGTAGTTGATTCTGACTCTGTTAATAGACTCAGTTTGTGTGGGACAGATATGAAATTACACTATATTATATTTCTGAGGACTGAAGCTTCCACACAGGATATAAAAGCAAGAATAATATCATTATTTTAATACCTGTTAATAACTGTCTTAGTTTGACTCTAATAACTAATAATAATCTGTATTTAACTTCACATCTCTGCTTCAAACCGAACTTCTAATGAAAAACGGCGCCATCTTGAGGCTGTTTGCCTGCAGAAGCCGAAATTTAAATACACGTCACGTTAAATGTACATCAATAAAACCTATAAAGTCTCACATAACCAACGGCTACAAACATTTATAATTTATCGAGTTGAAGGGAGTCGTTTTAGCAACTTTCTTAACGTTGACAAACAGTTTAAAACATATTCTGGATGTACGTTACGCTGCTCAGGCTGTTAGCCGGATGCTAACAGGAGCCGCTGCAGCTTTTAAACGTTCGTTTAATAAATGAAAAATATCGTCCTGAAGCTGCAGATCTTCATGTAACTCGCTGTTATTTCACTGCAGATTATTTACACTCACTAGGCGCTGATGAACAGACATTTCAGAAGAGAAACTCCGAGCGCTAAAGCTGGAAACCAGCTCCAACCGTCCGCCGCGGACGCCATAGCTGTGACGTCGATGATTCTGTAAACAAAACTTTATTGACAGTCAGCGGTGGAGACAGTATTCACATACTTCAGTAAAAATACTCCATTACAAGTACAAGTCCTGCATGAAAAGTCCTACTACAGTAAAAGTACATAAGTATTATGAGCTTGATGTAGTTAAAGTATTGGAAAGAAGAAAAAACAAAGTTCTGATACACAAATCTGTTTTCAGTTTTTGGACTTTTTTCTCTAATCTTTGATTTTTGCTGAAATATTGGATCATTTGAACATTTATTGAAATGAAAGCATGTGAGAAGTTTAGAGGGAAAAATCACTATTTGGTGGAGCTGTTAACAACTCATAGACATGTGAAATGTGACCCCGACTACACACTGCTTTTTGTAAGACGTCAAAAGACAAAAAGGTTGGAAACCACTGGTTTCATCTTTAACAATGTGTTGTATTTTAAAAGCTTGTTGTATTAGAAAGTACAATATTTCACTCTGAAATTTAGTGGAGTGGAAGTATAAAGTAGCATCACATGGAAATACTCAAGTAAAGTACAAGTACTTCAAAACTGTACTTCAGTACAGTACTTGGGTAAAAGTACTTAGTTACTGTCCATCACTTGTCTCTGATACTGATAGTTTTCACCAGTAATAATTTTGATGAAGGACAATATGAACATGTAGCAACACTTCTACAAACAGTCATGTTCAGATCAACCTGTTTTGGGGCCTCAGGGCTAAAATGTTCTGTTCCCTTTGAATCCTGCACAGCCAGAGCTACCACGTGGGAAGAGAACTCACTTTGTGGTAATTTGATTAAACTGGGGCTGCAACTAATGATTATTTTATCGATTGATCTGTCGATTATCTTCTAAATTAAACGATTAGTTGTTTGGTCCATAAAATGTCAAAAAATAGTGAAAATTGTTGAGCCCGTTTTTCATTAGAAGTACGTTTTGAAGCTGAGTTGAAAACAGATTTGTGTATCAGAACTTTGTTTTTTCTTCTTTCCTCTCCCATTAATCATCTCACCACCCCTCAGATTTATCTGCTGACCCTTTGGAGGGGCCCGACCCCTAGGTTGGGAACCACTGGACTAAACTAGCTAACTGTATATAAAGTAGTGTAAACTAGCTCCACCTCCAGCAGCTACAACAGTAACATGCTGCTCTAACACTGATGCTTCACTATTAATAATCTAATGATGTCATATATAATAATATATCAGTCAGAGGGACCAAACCACTACTTTTACTGCAATACTTTAACTACATCAAGCTCATAATACTTATGTACTTTTACTGCAATACTTTAACTACATCAAGCTCATAATACTTATGTACTTTTACTGCAATACTTTAACTACATCAAGCTCATAATACTTATGTACTTTTACTGCAATACTTTAACTACATCAAGCTCATAATACTTATGTACTTTTACTGCAATACTTTAACTACATCAAGCTCATAATACTTATGTACTTTTACTGCAATACTTTAACTACATCAAGCTCATAATACTTATGTACTTTTACTGTAATACTTTAACTACATCAAGCTCATAATACTTGTGTACTTTTACTGCAGTGAAGTATCTGAGTACTTCTTCCACCTCTGTCAGACACCTGCGTCGGTTTTAATTTGTATCAGATCAGAATCAACATTTCTGCTGCTGCCTGTAATGATGTAAGATGCACTGCAGTACTTTTCTCGTGTCTCTCTATAAATGTCCGACAGTTCCTGAATGCAGCACCAGGAGGAGCTGGTCCTCCTCCTGGTGGCCTGTATCCGGTCTGCCAGCACTGTCAGCGGGATCTAACAGAGCTAACACCCCGTCAGGACCAACTGGAGTCTGTCTCAGTCGGTTCTGTGTTTCAGTGTTTCAGGAAACTTTTCTGTGACTTATAAACTCTTCAGAACAACTTCCGGCATGAACGCGCTGCTGCGGCGCTGTCAGCCGCGGCGGGTCTGCACCTGGAGAGGTGAGCGTGTTTTCCTCCACTTACACAAAATAAAAGACGACCTCTGAAGTAATGTCACTAACCGCAGTGCACGCTGGGTCCAAACGGGACAAACCAGACCTGTGACATCATTTAACCTAACGTCAGTCACGTGATTAAACCTAAACTCCCCGTTTATCAGTGTGGCGTGGTGACTTCTGTCTGACTGGTTCATCAACTTAAAAGATAAAGTCTAACTGTATTTAAACTGCCTTTTTGTGTCTGCAACAGCAACATATCTGCTCTGTAAAACACTTCCTGTTTTCTCCTTTCAGAAAAAACCTGAAAGCAAAGGGAGAAATTTATTTTAAATTCCTTGATTTCATGATGGCGCCTCCTAGTTTTACATTATTTCCATTAAATATCGTTCTGTCACCCATCTACATAGCTGGAGTCCTTATTTCCACTCATCAAATACATTATTTTCGTAAAGCGATGACATGTTCTATCATCAGCAGAGCAGACGGTCACACTGAGCCTGACTGCATCCTGCTACACAGACTCTGAACAACAACCACATTAGCTTTGCTGCTAAAGTCTCCTTCTGATCTAACTAACAGCAGAGGTTGGATCAGTCTTAGTGGTCACAAGATGATTAAAGGGATAAGTTAAATAAAACATATTTCAGACCCTAATAAACAGATTAATGTGTTTTTGTGTGTGTGACAGATCTCCATGTGGGAGCACCCGTGGCGACCTTCGACGTGAGGAAAGTGGAATTAACACCTCTGGAGCAGCGGAAACTCACCTTCGACTCCCACGCCATGGTGACGGAGCTGGAGAGCAGCGGTGAGGAGACAACATGCTCCAGAAGTTTACTGTGCTTTGCCAGGACTCACACTCAATGAAAATAAGGGAATATATCATTATAATCATGATATTTGATACCTGACATGGAGAAGAACTTTTAAGTTGAACTTGTTAGTAAACAGTTGCTTATTTCCACATCCAGCAGCTATGGAGCAACATTATCGTCACATTGATAATGTCAATAATTACTTGTGGCGTTCCTCAGGGTTCTGTTCTTGATCCTTTATAGTTTTAATCTGGTTCAAGCAACTTGACATGTTGTTTTTTGTCCACTTGTTTTCAGAAGAATAGTCTGTAAAAAGCATTTTTGTTATACTATCAGTTTATAAAGTAGTTGTGGCTAACATGTTAGCAAACAGTTGCTTATTTCCACATCCAGAAGTCATGGAGCAACATTGCAGCAGTCTGTTTGCCGTTTGGTGCTGAGCAGGTAGTGTACAGCGGCTTTTTACAGCTTTTTTCTCTGAAAACAGCTGCCTGCTGCGGCCCAAAACAACACTATGAGACGCTGAGAGTGAACCAGAACAGTAAAGTTGCAGCCGGACAGATAAACAATGAGCTGAAACTCACTATAGAAACTCACTCTGTAAAGCCGAGAGGAGCTGCAGAGTCTCTGATAATTCTCTGTAGGTTCATCACTACGAGCCACAACCAACACGTTACACACTGACAGGTCAGACTGGAGGGATAGAAATATGTGTTATAATCATAAAAAATAGAAGATCATGACAACTTGGCAAACTCCAATATGATCAAAAGCTACTGAACAGCTACTAAACAGCTCTTGTGGTCAGATTGTTTCTGTTTCCAACTGAAGTACAGTTTTAAAACACCGGTCACTCAGTTTCCCCTCAGGGATCAATAAAGTATTTCTGTGTCTGATTAAACCAGGCAGCACTTGAGACAATTGGTTAATATATATTGAACTTTTGTTAGGAAGTCTGCGTACAATGTATGTCCAGGTTTAACCAAAGTCAGACCGTTTGACTCTAATAATCACATGTAGTATAATAAATACTGTAAAAGTTTTCAGCTTCATCTTTTCATACCAAAGTGTTTTTATATTTGCAGGTTTTGAGAAGCGTCAGGCGGAGCTCATCGTTTCAGCTCTGGTCACTCTGACGACAGCGAACATGGACATCGTTTATAAAGACATGGTGACCAAATCCCACCAGGTAGGACGCTGCGAGGACGTTTACTGGAGGTCTGCAGAGTCTACATACACAGAGTGGATGTTAACTTTAGTTTTTCTCTCAGGAAATCGCTGTGCTGCAGATCATGGCTCATCTGGACTCCATCAGGAAGGACATGGTGATCCTGGAGAAGAGCGAGTTCGCCAACCTTCGATCTGAGAACACGGTACGACAACACGTTAAATCTCTTTTTCTGTTTTAGTTCTTTAATCATGTGTTGATCAATACTTCACTGCCTGTCCAGTGACACTCAGGCTACACAACTGTGCCCAGATGTGTTTGTGTATTTATGTCAATAGTATTGTAATTGTTACCATCACAGGATGAAACTCATGAGACTTGTACTCAGCTGATATTTTTATATCTGCTACTTTTTCAAAACTGTTTCTGCTTTTGTAGAAAATGAAAAGAGAACTGGAGCAGCTTCGGAACAGACTGACGGTGAGAAACATGTTTTCATATGTAGTCAAATCAATTTTATTTATATAGCCAAACATCACAAATCTGCCTCAAGTGACATTTCAATCTGTACATCAATACCCTCTATCCTCAGAAAAAACTCCTCAAAACATATTCATAGGCAAAAATAAAATAGAAGAAAGCTCAGGAAGAGCAGACAGGAAACTGTTTCACTGTTTGTTAGACTTCAAATGTGATAACTTCCTCTCCTCTGATGCCTGAGTTTGTGATCATGTAAACTGCTGGAGCATAAAGCAGCAAACGTGTTTTTATAGAAACTGTTAACAGTTGAGCAGCTTCACTGTGTGGTCTGATGGATTTGAGGATGTTTTTGTTCAGGAAGAGAGTCAGAAAGTCCGATCAGATTCCAGACTGGACATCAACCTGGAGCGCAGCAGGACGTCTGACATTGTGAGTGTGTTTGTCATGTTTTATTACAGTTAGATGATGCTTGTTGCTGCAGTGTAGAGAGACGATTCTGTGTTTTTCTTCCAGTTTACTGATCAGGAGAAGAAGCTGATGGAGGCGAGCACAGAGTTCCATCACAAGGTGAATATATATATATATATATAATATATATATAATATATATAATATATACTGCTGGTATTCATGGATAGATGATGAGACCCCCGGACACATTGAAGTAAGACCCCTAGACTGAAAGAGGTGCAAAACAACTACAAACAACATGGCCGTGTCATTTGTAGTCACTTTATGCCAATGTTTATCATCGTTGTTTTGCTTCCTTTTGTGCCGTTGTTTTGCGTCTCTTTATAGACATTTTGTGGCTCTTTGAAGTCGAAATACGAACAACATGGCCGCTTCATTTGTAGTCATTTTGTGTCTCGTTAAAGTCAACTACAAACAACATGGCCGCTTCATTTGTTGTCATTTTGTGTCTCATTAAAGTCAACTACAAACAACATGGCCGCTTCATTCGTAGTCGTTTTGTGTCTCGTTAAAGTCAACTACAAACAACATGGCCGCTTCATTTGTAGTCATTTTGTGTCTCTTTGAAGTACTGAACTGAACTTCGGTGGTGCGCAGAGTGGGATATGATTGGTTGTTTTTGGATGTGACTGGTTGATGACATCACTGCGTGTCTCCTGTTGTCAGAGAGCCGACCTCGTCAACGACAACATGGAGATCAACAAGAAGATCGACCTGCAGGTGGCTTCGCTCAAAACCGTCCTGGAGTCTCACAAACTGGAGACGATCCGCTACGTCGCAGGTACGACGAAACGAAACAGCCACAACGTGTCGCAAGTTTATTTATTTTTTAAACTTTATTGAAAACAATCAAATTCAAAACACAGAGATGTTCACTGACATGTTTGAATAAATACATGAAAACATCACATCTGACCAGTTTTCGTTTCCTTTTTCAGCGACGTTGTTCTCCTGCCTCGCCATCGCGCTGGGCGTCTACCGGCTGTGGAGGTGAAGGAGCTTCATCACAAACACACTCAGCTCGTCTTCATACTCGACACAAAGTAGTTCCGGTCAAACGTCTTTAAAACGGACGTAGTTTAAAAAACGCAGCTGCTGCTGCTGAGTTCTCATCATGTCACAATTTGAAGTATGAAGCAGCATAAAACTATCTGCATGGAGAGAAGCTTCTCTGGTGTTTTATTCTTTGATTTGGGTGAATTAACCCTTTAAAAGGACGTATTTATAGTTGATTTTCAGAAATGTATTTTACAGTCTTGACAAGAACAAATTTCTGTGTAAAAGTGATTTTTTTTAAAAATGAACTTTGTGTTATTTTGTGTTTAATTTAAATCCACGTCGATCCAGACTCGTGTTGTTTCAGACGGGAAACGTTCATCATGTTTACTAAACTAACTGATCATTTACTGACAATATGAAGTTAGTTGTTGTTACAGTTTGACTGCAGATAACGTCTCTGATAGTTTTTTTTTTTAAGTTTTTTTTTTAAGTCAAAAGAAAAAGATTGTAACAAAACATTAAAAATGTATTCAGAGTTGTGAAATTTAAAGACGTTCTTGAGTAAAAATCTATAAAACTTTTATTTTATTGCTGTTTTTAAAACGAAACGAAGGAACTAAAACTCAAGAAATAAAACATTTCTGCTGGAAAACAATAAACTGTGTTTTTATTTTTGGTTTTAAACAGACAAACCTGTGAAATAATTATCAGACAATCACAACAACGTATCATACAGTTGTAAACAGTTTGAGTCATCAGACTTCTGATGGTATATTTTTTATAACATTTATATGACACATAGAGTATAAACACAGAGAAATGCATATTATAAATATTGATTTATTGTATTTTTATCTGATTACTTATTTACATGATATTTTATTACTTTATATTAAATCACGTCTCATCGTCACACTTAAAGATGATGTTTGTAAAATTAACTATAAAGATCTTCAGACACTCAAAAAACCTCAAAAACAACAAACAGACGAGCCGAGAAATAAAAACATGAAATAAAAACGATCTTTTTATCAGGATATAAGCTGCTAATAACACAGTTCTGTAGAACCATCATCTGGAGCAGGTTTGAGTCTTTAATGCAAAGACTTGATGTTGATGTAAAACGACGGTCTTCACTTTTTCTGTCTCCATGGTGACAAGTTACCAACGTGAACTGTGTCCCAGTGATTAATAACAATAATAAACAGCCGTCTGTTACACATGAAGTCTCGTCCAAACATCAACTAACAATCATCTATCTGGAGGGAAAAGAGTGTTTCTAACAGATCAGTTACAGATGAAAGTCTGCAGGTCTTTCATGAAGCGTCTAAATGTTACAGGAGACTTTTGGAACATGAACATGATCTGAAGTTTATTCAGTTGAACATTTTACATCTTTTCTACTGGACTCAGTGGTTTATATTGACCTGCAGCCTGCTGGAAACATACTGGTGATGATGGTATTTACCCATCAAGCCTGGATATAAAAACACAGTTTGCATTCTGTACAAAGCTTTTTATATATATATATTATATAATATTGAAGTTTTAGACCCAGACGGATGTTTTGACGGGACGACATGATGGTCGTCAGGACCTGGAAGACGCCTGCAGATCCTCCGATCCAGGACTGACAGAGAAGAACGTATAGAGGATGCAGGACGGAAAAAATCTGTCCTCAGGTTTTTATTCCTGAGAGATGCTTTTGTATAATCTTTATTTCTTTATTTATATTTATAGTCTCTTCTTGTCAGTAGCTTTACACACATATATATGTATATATATATGTATGTATATATATATATATATATACACATACATATATATATATATATATATATATATATACATACATACATATATATACATACATACATATATATATATATATATATATATATATATGTGTGTGTGTGTGTGTGTGTGTGTATATATATATACATACACATATATATATACACACACACACACACACATATATATATACACACACATATATATATATATATATACACACATATATATGTATATACGTGTATATACATATATATGTGTGTATATATATATATATATATGTGTGTGTGTATATATATATATATATACACACACACACACACACATATATATATATATATATATAATCTCTCTTGTTTCTGTTGTAACGTTGAGTTTGAGACAGAATGAATCATCTGTTGTGATGTTTATAAAAATTAAAAGTCATATAAATAAATAAAAAACCAACAGAAACAGGAAGTTTAAACCCACTGAACCTTTATTTAAAGATTTGGAACCTAAATGAACAATAAAACGGAGTCTTCAGACCGACAACAATCACCGTTCACACAAACAACAAAGTTTCAGACTCTTTTTATTGGAAACTCGAGAACCAAAGAAAAGAAAAAACAAACGAGAGGCGTCTTCGATCCTCCGTAGAAACGCTTCCTGAAGAGCGACGGCGGGGCCGGTCTTCAGTCGTCCAATCAGATGATGCTTACCTGCGACTACCCGTCATCACATCGTTCAGATTCAACTATGTACAGACTGTAACAGGCGGCAAACAGCAGCTGTTGGATTCAATCACTGTTACACCAGAGATACAAAAAATACTTTAATTTATAAATTAAATCATTTACAGTTTGTTGTTTTTTTTTTTTTTTTACCCCAAAAAACAAAACATTTGTTTTTTTCTGCAATAAACAATTTCAGTTTTTCATTCAGTTCACAAAAAAGCAGGAGACCTTGAAATGGTCGTTCAGAATCCAAATACAAAAATGTATTCAAGTGTACGATGCCGAGGCTCCGCCCCCGCACGCTAAAAACAAAAAAAAGTGACTTTTTCCTTCAAAAAAAAAAAAAAACAGAAAAAGTGAAGCAGCGAGTTCACGGCGCCGCGTTTCCCTCCGACTGCAGCTCTGTTAAAACCTCCGGCTCCTCCTCTTTCTTCACCACAGGAAGCTCGCCGGCCTCACACTCCACTTCCTGTTTGACTGAGGAGGCGGCTGCGGCGGCGGCGGCTGCGGCGGCAGCAGCGACGTCACAGGAAGTCTCTTCTTCTTCTTCTTCTTCAGTCTTGATGAAGGAGCTCAGCGGGTGGTCAGTCAGCAGCTTGTTGGGCGACGGCGTGACGTCGAGATACGACGACGTCTGAGGAAACAAAACGGCAGCGAGTCAAACGTCTCGCTTCACTGATCAGTTATTGATTCATTTATGAATATTATTGATCTGTTACTTACGTTTTTATAATCTTCAAAACAGGAAGGATGGAAGTTCTGAGCAGAGAAAAACATTTATTCTGAATTAATAACAAATATTCAACGTCACATTTTAAAAACATTCTGATTTATTTTCTGTCGATCGATTAATTATTGATCATTATGTCGTTGACGGAGGAGATGATTGGCTCTCAGACGTCACATGACTCTCGTGATAAGAAATAAACTCTTTTGTTGTTGTTTTTTAAACTAAATGAGTCAAAAAATAATAAAAGATCAATAAACAGTGAAAATGACGTTTAGCTGCAGCTCTTTCAGGAAGTTAAACTAATAAACGTTAAACGGCCTCCGTATCAGATCAGAGACGTTTCCTGCTGCTCTGATTGGAGGAGTCGGTCGTACCTTGTCGTCGACCCGGACGGCGTCCTTCAGGAACCAGTCCTCCTCTTCCTCCACCCAGTACGTCTCAAACGGCTCCTGACAGATTTCACACGACTGCGGAGAAACAGAGACGGACGTCACGACTAGTAAAGTGACTGTTTGGTTTGTTTGTGGAGGTTTTTTTGTTTTGTTTTTTAAACTGGGAGCGTTTCTGTCTCACCTCGCCCACTTGGTCTTTGGTGGCTTTTACGATCTGGAACTCTTTCTCCTTCGCCGCCGCCTGATTCTTCTGAACTTCCTCCTCGTTCTCCTTCTCGAAGAACTGACTCTTCGCCCGCTCCTCCAGGTCAGCGATCTCCTCGAACTCGATCCAGTCCTGAAACACACGGAGAGGCGCGTTAGCGTTGTAGCCACTACTTTATATACAGTTAGCTAGTTTAGTCCAGTGGTTCCCAACCTAGGGGTCGGGGCCCCTCCAAAGGGTCAGCAGATAAATCTGAGGGGTGGTGAGATGATTAATGGGAGAGGTGTTCTCACCGTCAGGGTGTAGTACCAGCGGCGGTGCGTGACCTTCTTGCTGGCGACCTTGCCGGCGTGGTTCTGTCTGAAGTGCCAGTCCAGGTGGTCGGCGTACATGTCGGTCTGAGCGGCGGTGAACCTCATACTGCACAAGCAGCACTGGTTCCCCGAGTACAGCTTCGTCACCACGCTCTCGTAACGCCTGCAACAAAAACAACAACAACAACAGAGATCAGCTGACTGATCCGTCTCAACATGTGACCCTGACGAGGCTTCGTTAAAGATGGCGGCTGTGAAGCGCCGGTGAAGAGAAGAACTCACTGTTTCATGTCGTCGATGGTGAAGCTGGTGAGGTCCGGGATGTTTTCCTCCTCCTCCATCTCCTGCTCCTCCTCTTCCTCCTCCTCCACCGCAGGAGGAGCTGCGGGAGGCGGCGAAGCTTCTGGAAAGAACAAACAAATAAATAATGTAAATAAACAGCTTCGCCGGAGATTCGCCGTGATGACATCAGAGTCGTGGACTGACTGACCGTTGCCGGCGGCCGGCGCGGCGTCAGGCTGCGAGGGTTTGATGATGCCGTTGGAGATGAGTTTGGACAGCAGGTCGTTGACGTCGACCTGACCGAAGTGGTTCTCCGGGGGGGCGACCTGCGGAGCTGCAGGGACACGAAAACAACCAATCAGGTTCCAGTTAGACACAAGACGTGTTTAAAGTTTATTTACCGTCACGTTCATTCAAACAGATTCGCTGTCGTTTGTTTGTGTTTGTGTGTTTATTGAAGCGTGAGGATGATCTTACTCTGCTGTCTGAAAGGCACGGCGTTCTGAGGCAGGAAGGGCGTGTTGAGGTTCGGCATCATGTTCACCTGAAAACAACGACACGGGATTTAAAAAACAGACGATTCTTAATTAACAGGTGGAAATCCAGGAAGTTACAACTGAAATAATGAACACAAAGTCAAGAAATGTCTCCAGGATCTGTGAGAGTTTGGAACTTTACCGAATGAAACGTTCAAATCAAAGAGGAAATGTTTTTATGGCAGGAAGTGATTATATTACATACGACTCTTCACTGGTGGCGGTTTAATAATAATGTGCATCAGGTGTTTGGCGTGTTTTGGGGTGTTTGGGGTGCGGGGCTCACCGGCTGCTGCATGCTGACGGCGGGGGCTGCGGGGTTGTAAAAGGGGGCGGCGGCCGGCTGGTTGAACGGCGCCGGCTGCATGTTGAAGTTTCCTGCCGGCTGCAGGTTCGGCTGCACCGGGAACGCCATCGGCCCCGCGGGGAACTGAGGGTTCATGGGCTCCGGGAAACGCTGGGGGGCCATGTTGTAGTTCTGCTGGGGGGGGATGGGGTTGTCGTAGATGGGCGGGGCCATCGGCCTCATGGGGGGCTGCAGGTTGTGTTGAGGAGCAAACCTGGGGGGGCCCTGCTGGCCGGGGGGGCAGTCGTAGCGTGGGGGTCCTCCCTGATGGGGCCCGCCCGGCATGTCAAACCTGGGGCCCTCAAACCGCATCGGACCGGGGCCCTCAAACCGCATCGGGCCCATCTGGTTCGGAGGGTTTTCGAAGCGAATCGGCCGCTGCTGCTGGAAGCCCATCGGCCCAGATCCAGGACCAGGAGCCATGTTGTCAAAGTGCGGCGGTGCGTCAAAGCGCTGCATCGGGCCCTCAAAGTGCCCCGGTCCGGGCCCCTGACCCTGAAACCTTACGGGTGCCTGAGGGTGAGGCGGGCCGTCAAACCGGCCCATACCGTCTCCGCCCCTCATTGGACCATGTGACATGTGTCCGTCGAACCTCTCGGGTATGTTGTGATGAGGCGGTCCGCCGCCGTCGAACCTGCCGGGACCCTGATTGTGAGGCCCCTCGAACCTGGACGGGTCGTCGTAGCGCCCGGGGCCGCCGCCTTCGTACCGGCCCGGAGGATGCGGTCTAGACGGGCCCATGTGTGCGGGCCCGTCATAGCGGGTCGGGGGGTGGCCTCCGTCGTGAGGAGGAGTGTGTCCTGGAGAGTCGCTGTGCTGGCGGACGTTAGGCAGCGGACCTCCGCGGGCCGGCGCCTTGAGGATGGATTTGGGGGGAGGGGCGGGGTGAGGGTGAGGAGGGGGGGCGGCGTCCAGATTGAGCGGTCCGTCGTCTGAGTGCTCGCTGTTGGGGCTCTCGAAGCGCGGGACGGGACTGTCTGCAGAGTCTTTCTGGTGGAGCGGCGACAGGCGCTCACGCTCAAACCTCGGGACCGGCGCGTCCAGACCGGCCGGGCTCGGACACTTCCTGTGGACCACGGTGCCGGAGGGAGGGGGCCCCTCTGGTCTGCGGGGGTTGGGGTGTCTGGACTCGGCGTACCTCCGCGGAGCGTCGTAGCCGCTCTTCTGCTCCTCGCGCTGGCGCTCCGTCAGCGGCGAGTTCCACTCTCTCTCACCTGGAAACGAGATGAAACATGAAGAGACGCTCTGACGTCCTGCGACCGTTCAAAACCTTAAAACTGGATCATTCACTCATGAGTTCAAGTGTTAAACTAAAGACTTTAACTAACTGTATCAACGTTAAACTACAGAGAAGGAATCTAAACATCAACTAAGGAGAAACTTAAATCGTCCTGAACTCGTCTCTCTAACTAGTTACTGACTACATCTCCCATGATCCCTCTGAGGGGCTGACGAACAACTTTACTCTTCACTCATGAATCGTTCAGGTTGTCGTGTGCGCTGGACTCCTAATTAAATGTGTAAACTGTGATCTCTTAAGAGTCTCTAACCCTGCTGAAGTGTCACTGATCGAGACCCTGACACCCCGCAGCTCCAGAACCTGACCTCTGACCTCTCTGTGGATGAAGATAACAGATGACAGTTTGCCTTCAGAGATCAGTTGAAGTGAATTAACACATCGTCATGTTTTGTGTTCGGAGTGGCAGACTCACTCGACTCTCGGGGGTCGGCTCTCCTCCTGAAGCGAAGGCCCGGCAGAGATTTTAGTGTGGGGAACTCTTTCCCGTGGTTGTACTCCTCGATCATGGGGCCGAGCGGAGGCCGCGGCTCTTCACGCTCTTTACTCCGCCTCTCACCTGCGAGAGAAACCAACCGACGTCAGTGACGCACCTTAACAGCTCCACAGTTTGATTTAATCCTAACACCAAGAACCAGAATGAAAACTTCCTGGAGTCTAGTAAAATAAGTCAGCTCACCTTGTCTGTCCCGTGGCGCCCGGTTGTATTTATGTGACGGCAGGTGTCCCGTGCTGCGGCCAGCGCCCGCCTTCTCGCCCTGCGCCACTTCTTCGCCTTCCTCCGGACTTTCCTCGCCCTCCCACTCCTCCCCGGCAGCTCGGTGGGTGACCTGCGTCTTCCTCAGCTTGGACTTGTGCTCGTAGTACGTCAGCGCCGCCTCGCCCATGCCATCGCGGGGCGTGGCCAGCAGCGGCGGTTTCTTGGCGGGGAAGTCGTCGGAGTCGTCCCAGCTCTCGGAGCGCTGCTGCTTCTCCTCCTGATACTGGAAGAAATGTTTGATCTGGTGGGCCATGTTCAGGAAGTCCTCCTGGGAAATCTCGCCGCTCTCCAAACGCTTACTGGCCTGAAGAGAAAGAAAAAACACTTTTTACTTTAAAAACTATTAAAACTACCCGTGTAGATAAACACGAGGAGTCTCTGTATGTGTGTGACGTACCCTCCTGAGCAGGTCCTTCTTGGAGGCGGAGTTGAGGACGTCGGGTATCTGCAGGTTGGCGTCCACGCTGAGGCGGTGTTTCGGGGTTCGGGGGGTGGTGGGGCGCGTCGGGGTGCCGTACGGTTTGTGTCTCTGAGGTCCGGGTTTCACGTGAGAATCCTCCGACAGCTTGAGACTGAAGAAGAAGAAGAAGAAGAACAGTTTGGTATTCATGTGTTTAACAGGAACAGCTGACTGAAGATCCAATCAGAAGCTTTTATTTATTATTTTTTATTGATAATAAAAATATGAAACATGTTGGACTCACTGTTTGTTCTCCTCCCAGCCGCTCCTCCAGCGGTGAGGAGCATCTTTGGTCTCCTTGCCGCTGCCGTCGTGGCTGCGTGGCGAGTGCGAGTCTCTGGACTCGGAGTGCCGGTCCTCCGCCGGCCTCTTTGATCTCCTGCTCTCCGATTGGTTCTTCTTGGGAGTGAGCCGGTCCTCTCGGCCGGGCTTCCCGTGCTGCGGCTCGTCGGCTCGGACCCTCCTGGGTTTGCCGGGTTTGTGAGACGGCGACGGGGACAAGGAGCTGCTCCTCGCTCTGCTCTTGGGCGACCTCCTGTCTTTCCTCTTCGGGGAGGTGGTGGGTGAGCGCGACCTGGACCGTGAGCGCGTGCGTTTCCTGGCGTGCGTCCGGGCGTTGCCGCCGGTCTTGAACTCGAGCTTCTCCACGGACTCCTCGCGGTCGTGTTTGGTCAGCGAGCCGTTCAGCAGCTTCAGTTTGTTGGAGCGCGGCGGGTCGGCGGCCCGCGCCGCCTCCTCTCTCTCCTTCTTGTCGTTGCATCGTTTCTTCTCCTTCAGCTCGTCGTCTTTGGCGTCTCCGGTCTTGTCCTGCGGGCGTTTCCTCAGCCGCGGGTCTTTCTTTGTGCTGTCGGCTGACTTCTGGCCCTCCGCCTCTGCGTGCTTGTTTTTACTCTGGAGGCTTTTCGGCATCGGAGACGGAGACTTGGACTTGGGCTTCTCCTCTAACGCTTCCTTCCTCGGCATCCTGGCCTTGTCGGGCCGGACCGGTTTCTCCGGCAGCCGTTTCTCAGGTGTCGGCACGGGACTTCCTGTTGTGGCGTTGCTATCTTTTTTCCCAGCAGGCTGTTCTTTGGGCTGGGGAGGAGCCGGGGGGCCGGAGCGGTTCAGACGCGGGTCTCTCGTGGACGGCTTGGTGTCGGTCTGAGTCTGAGGAGGGATCCAGGGTCGGACCACGGGAGCGGTTTGGGTGGTGGGTTTCGCCGCCGTTGTCGTTGCCGTCGGAGAGGAGACTGAGGTCGGTGTCGGTAGCGTGAAGCCGCCGGCCTGCAGGACGACATCAAACAAGCGTGAGGAGAGAAACAGACTGAGAGAAGCTAAAATAAGAATCCAGCAGAGTTACAGGTTCCTGTCAGTTAATACGAGTCAACAAGAGGAAGAAGCTGCTGCGCTGCGGCTTCCTGTGTGACTGTTGATCTAACGTGATGCCAGTTTCACCAGACGCTCAACATCTAAACCATAAATTCAACGTTTTAGTTCTTGGTGAGGAAACTCTGCCAGTTAGAGAGCAGACGACGTTGATCCAGGAAGCAGCAGGTATCATTTATACCCGCAGCTGGAGTTCAAATGTCCCAGAATCAGTAAAAACAAGCTGATTAAGATTAAGATCGTTTCTAAATGCAGTAAACATCTCAAACACTGAACAACAGGAATCAAACATGTGGAGTCAGACTGTTTGTCCTACCAGCTGTGCTTTGGTCTGCTCCAGTTCCAGCTCGATCTTCTTCTGCTGGAGCTCCAGAAGCTGCTTCTGTTTGGCCAGCAGCTGCTGGCGGATCAGCTGCTCCTGCGTCAGGCTGGACTGACTGACGGTGGTGGCGGCGGTGGTGGGGGCCGGCGGGGGAGTGGGCGCCGGCGCCGGGGTGGAGGCGGGCCGCGGGGAGGGCGCCTCGGACTCAGACTGAAGACGTTTGTGAAGGTCACAAATATGAGGAGACGAGAGAATTTAAGTCAGAATACAAGTTTCATTGGAGACGTTCAGCAGAGTTCACTACGTTTATAGAAAACACGCTGGGATGCAGACTGTAAACGTTAGTTAATGACGTGAAGCAGCAACACGCCAGAGTTCAACTTCACAGAGACAATTTAATGACTCGATTATTACCTTTACAACAACAACCTGAAGCGTAGTGAACTTTCTGCACAGTAGCAAACGAGAACAGCTGATCGGCTGACTCTCAACAGTCTGAACGACGTGACGTTAACAACACAGGAGAGAGTCTGTTACACATTCATTCATTCATGCAGTTAACTTTAAAATAAAAAGGCTGCGGGTCATTTATCTTATCTACCAGGTGGACGCTTTAACACACAGTCTACTGCAGCAAGAGACTAACCCCCCACACCGAATCTAGTCCTGAGATTCCCAAAGATTCCCGCCACTATTTTCATTCCGACTCAGATTCTTGTACATGAAGACAAACAGTTGAGGCTTTAAATCCAGAGTTTATATTTGGTTCTGTGCGTCAACATGTTATCACATGATTCCTGATGTTTCACTGTTGTTTCTTCCAGCTCTGCAGTGGAAAAGCTGACACACAGCAGGAACTTCCTCTTCTGTCACCACCTTCGGCAGTTTTAGAGCCGAGTCGGATTAAAGACAAACTGATTTTAGTTTCTACAACACGGAGGTTTAAAGCTGCTTCAAACTGTTTATTATTTGTGTTTTTCATTGTATTTCTGTCTACGCTCAACGTCTTCACACATTTAAAGACCATTTAAATGAAGCGAATCTTCTTTAAAAACCAGATTAAACTCGTCTGGCTTCACCATCTCTGACTGAAGCTCATTCAAACCTGCGGGAACATGAAGGCAACATGAACAGAATCGGTCTGGTTTTTGGTGTTTGCAGGCGCGTACGCACCTGTTTTAAAAACTTGGGGTTGACGTGAATGCTGGCGTTGACGGTGGGCGGCAGCGGCTTGATGGGCCAGGCCGAGTCCACGGCGTTGACGCGCACGTCCAGCGCGTACAGCTTCTTCAGAGGGAACACTTCGTCCCACGTCGACCTTAACTTGAACAGACTCTTTCTAGTGTTTTCGTCCACCTACAAACAGAGGACATGACTTGGTCCAAAGCTACCAACAAAAAAAAACCTATAAAAAATACATTCAGCAACATCACAGCAAAGCCTCAACAACTCTACATGTTAGCACGCTAGTCTGTCAAAGCACCAAACAGTATGTGTGTGCATTTTCAAAAAAAGCTTTAACCCACCCACCCACGTTTATTAGCAGAGCTACGTTATGCGTTAAGTACACAGGAGCAGAGTGCAGGAGACTACACGTAACAAAGCAAGCAAACACAAGGAGAGAAGTGGCAGCTATGACTCTTAACGGTTAAAACAAGGCGGAACGGCAGCAAAGAGAACTGTACCTTTTCAAAGACACATAAAAATGAAGTGATTAGGTTTTTAGCAAACACTGCAAGGTACTCTCCTCCAACATTCTTCACTATGGAATCCACTAAGTACAAAACTGGAAGCTTCTCGGCAGATGGGGCCTGGAGCAATAGAGAACTCAACAAGTTTAGAAAACAACAGGGGTTAAAAGCAACATTTCAGAACAAAATGATCAGAACACAATGCCCTCCCCCCACCTCACCACCCACTGTGTGCAAAATACACAAAAATCTGGAAAAAAACAAAAGACAAAAATTTTATAAAAATCTGTCAAGTGAGGAAAAATGAAGACTTGACATCCGACTGGAAAAAAAAAAAAAAATAAAAATAAAAATCTGTCCAAAGTCCGAAAAACGTTTCTTCATTCTTGAATGAAAAAAATCCATCAAGTCTTTTCAAGCACAGTGAAGGTCTGATCACTGCTGCCGTCCTTCAAAATAAAACAAGAAAAACAAAAAAAAAACAAAAAAACAAAAACAAGAAGTGGTCTTCAGTCGTAATAATCGATCAGTTCAGGAAGTTATTGATCGTCCTCCCGGTCAGGGAAGGAAAACGTGTCCATAAAAAAACAAAACAGGAGTCCAGTCTTTACCTCCAAAGAGGGCGTGAACCGCTCTTTGTACGTTACCCTGACGACACGTCACGTCTTCACACCCGGACAGTTTTATTCACTCACACTCTCAAACTTTTAGCCCTCAGAAGGGTTTTTTTTTCTCCCTTCGGTAGTTAGAAACAGTGATGACCCGTTAGATCAGTAGGCGTCTAGTTAAAGCAGCTGCAGACTGCGTGTTTACTGCTTCTGAACTGTGCAGCATCAGCTGACTTCATTCTGTTTGTACGTTCAGTCCCATCAGACTGAGCACATGTAAAACCAGAGTCATACCAATAAATTACACTGGGAAATAAAAAATGACAAAAAGCACATTTCACATTTTTTATTATAAACATTTGAACCATCCAATGACATTTCAGTTATTCAAGATTCACTAGTGAATGAATGCAGAGAAACCTTTTTTCCTGGTCTATCAGGCAGCTTTTTGTTTCCGTCAAACACTGACCACAGAGTTAAAGTGCTGACTGCAAAAGCATTTGTATGGAGGCCTGAAGAGGCCTCGTCACTCTGTTCAACTGTCTTTATTAACAATAAACCAGAAAGAGAACAAGCAGCAGCTTTTATAGTGACGGCTGCAAAACCACAAGTCAGAATCCACCGTAATTCAACCCGCTCGTCAATAATGTCTCGTTAAATGACTCGTTAATATGATCTGTTATTAATCAATGTCCAGCAGTGTCCACTCAGTCACTGACACGTCTGCTTCAAGACTCAACACATAAAAACACTAATCATTAATCAACAATATTCATTGTGAAACTAAAAGCTTGTTGTGGTTTTACTGGTTTGTTGCTTGTGGACTCTGGAACCATAAACGTCTCAGTCAGTATATTAAACATAATATATGAAAGATTTTTATGTTAAAACATCTATTAAAGTATTTATTCAATGTTTACTTTTGATTTTAAACCAAATAATTACAAACTTATTGTTGGAGTTGAACTAAACTTCCTGTTTTACAGTTTACACATAATAATAATAATAATAATAATAATGTTCATAAATCCACTGCTGGACGGTAACTTTACTATAGTATGTGAGTACAGTTTGAGGTACTTGTACTTTACTTGAGTATTTCCATGTGATGCTACTTTCTACATTTCAGAGGGAAATATTGTACTTTCTACTCCACTACATTTATTTGACAGCTTTAGTTACTTTTCAGATGAAGATTTGACACAATGGATAATATAACAAGCTTTTAAAATACAACACATTGTTAAAGATGAAACCAGTGGTTTCCAACCTTTTTACAAAAAGCAGTGTGTAGTCGGGGTCACATTTCACATGTCTATGAGTTGTTAACAGCTCCACCAAATAGTGATTTTTCCCTCTAAACTTCTCACATGCTTTCATTTCAATAAATGTTCAAATGATCCAATATTTCAGCAAAAATCAAAGATTAGAGAAAAAGTCCAAAAACTGAAAACAGATTTGTGTATCAGAACTTTGTTTTTTCTTCTTTCCTCTCCCATTAATCATCTCACCACCCCTCAGATTTATCTGCTGACCCTTTGGAGGGGCCCGACCCCTAGGTTGGGAACCACTGGACTAAACTAGCTAACTGTATATAAAGTAGTGTAAACTAGCTCCACCTCCAGCAGCTACAACAGTAACATGCTGCTCTAACACTGATGCTTCACTATTAATAATCTAATGATGTCATATATAATAATATATCAGTCAGAGGGACCAAACCACTACTTTTACTGCAATACTTTAACTACATCAAGCTCATAATACTTATGTACTTTTACTGCAATACTTTAACTACATCAAGCTCATAATACTTATGTACTTTTACTGCAATACTTTAACTACATCAAGCTCATAATACTTATGTACTTTTACTGCAATACTTTAACTACATCAAGCTCATAATACTTATGTACTTTTACTGCAATACTTTAACTACATCAAGCTCATAATACTTATGTACTTTTACTGCAATACTTTAACTACATCAAGCTCATAATACTTATGTACTTTTACTGCAATACTTTAACTACATCAAGCTCATAATACTTATGTACTTTTACTTGTAATAGAGTATTTTTACATGTTGTATTAGTACTTTTGCTGTAGTAAAGTATCAGAGTACTTCTTCCAGCTCTGTATAAATCAGACTGAAGCTGTTTAATAATGTTAATTAGTTAATAAGTTTTGATGTGGATGTGAGTGAATCATTAACTTCATGATAATATTTAAACACATCCTGCAGTGATTGGTTTTATGGTGGATTCAAATCACTGCATGTCTGCATATATTACATATTTTTAGGTTATTTGAAAACATTTATCAAAAGTTTTTGTTTTCTTTGGCCTTCATTTGATTTTAAACCTGATAATTATCAACTTATTTATGGAGTTTTTTTTAATTTTATGTCGTTTTCTTCTTCTTGAGAGACACATATTACTGTCTTGTTTAAACAGGAAGTATATAAATCCAGTGGTGAAGTTAAATGAAGTTAAATGAAGTTAAATGAAGTTAAATGAAGTTGTGTAGCGGAGCTTTACGGTGGATTGTGACCGGCGTTGAGCCGCAGGCCGCTTTCAGTCAGCGGGGCGAGTTTCGACAGTTAAAACTGTTTTTGTTCAAAAAGTAATCAATACGGTTTCTGAAGCAAACCAAGTTAATCAATATGTGAGCGATGTGTTCACTTTAATACACAATAAACGAGTTATAATAATAATAATAATAGTAGTAGGAATGCTACTGAGTGCTGCTAACCAGAACAATAACGAACTGTAAGAAAATAGTCGCTCGCTGACACACCGCCGGCCGCCATGTTCCGCCGCGGCCGGGGCCTACTAACACTACATACATCCACAGAAACATCTCAAAATGAAAATATTCTATATTTATAAAAACCTTGCTGATTTGTGCTTCAATAATTGCGACGATATCCTTGGCGAAGTCGAGGTTTTCCTCGGCCAGGATGGTCAGCATGTTGATGTGCGGCTTGCTGTTGTACGTCAGGTCTTCCAGGGAGGACTGGTACTCTCTGCAGGCGTCTTCCATCTTTGAGCCGAGCGACGAGGGGAAACCTACACCAGCCCTATCGATACCACAACCATTGATCAGCAGGCAGTCCATCAACTCATTTAGCGAACTGATTCGGCCGTGACTCGGTGGAAAAATAACGCCGGCTCGTGGTGTATTTATTTCGGCTGCCGCCTGTCGCTGTTCTCGGGTCTGCTATCCACGACGAGAAGATGGCGACTGTAACTGGAGGCCGCATACGTCACAGAACACAACTTATATCTCCGATGTCGTCAGTGCGCTCCCATTGGCTCGCTTCACGCCTCCCGGACCCGGGCTTTGATTTTCATTGGTCCGATAAAATAACAGCCATACCAAGCGGCCAATCAGAGTGAAGCAGTGTGATCTTATTATTACATAACGAAAGACATTCAAAAGATGATTACCCAACACAATAACACGAGGCCCAGCATGGCGCCTTCACACACTACTGTTAAAATAATATGGAAATATAAGAAAATATATGCTGAGCGAGTAAATATAAATTAGAACGGGATGATGGCTACATATCAAACATGTGATGTATTAACATGCAGCCACATACACAAATTCAAACCTGCAATCCGCCTCCAGTAACTTCAAAGACGGGTTCACAATTTTTCAAGTGCGTCTTAAAATAACAATCAGGAGCTCAAATGAACATTAAACATGTTTTTCTTTCTGTAATCATCAGAATCAGTTTTATTGGCGGATATGTGACGTAGTTTCTAGTTCATCCAATCAAACTTTATTTATGTTGCACCTTTAATACAGGTTAAGTCTTTCACAGATGACTGTTAAAAATTATGAAAATGTTATTAAATAAAATAGATTTAAAATAATAATGATGAAATAAAAACTAGATACAAAGAAATAAAAATGATAAGAGGAGAAAAATACAATTTTACATCATGAATACAATAAAGATAAATGATTAAAATAAAATAAATAATGTCTATAAACATTCTTAATCAATATACTTACGATAAATAGATACATATAAAAACAATACATGGAAAACAACATGATGTCTGTTTACAAGTAAAACTGTAAACTGTAGACAAAGATACAAATAGTGCAAAAGGAGAGTAAATATTGAATAGATGATGTAATAAGTGTCTTTATATATATTCATACAGTATATACAGCCTGCTTAAATATATATAATTATCAGTGACTGTGATGGCGTGTGCGAGGAATCACTTCCTGCTTCTGTTGAAGGTGGACCAGATGTTTCCAGGTGTGACGGGTCTGCAGTGATTTAATCTGGATGATGTAATAAAACTCCTGAACGGATTAAGTTGCCTCGTTTAATTAAAGGACGAATCAAATCAAAACTTCCTGATCAGACTGTGTTACAGTTTATTACAATACAAGCTCGACATTATACAACAAATTGATAAATAAAACTAATAATAAAAGTAGAAACATTCATTCATCAACTACAGAAATCACCATGGTGACGGTGTTTTGTTTTATCCTGTTGACTCTTATCCATATTTCCAGATTATATGAAGATATGAAGAACAGTATAAAGTCGTTACATGTGGTTTCCATCACAGCAGTTCAACCAGAACATAAATACAATAATGACAGAGAAGAATTATAATTCAACAGTAACAGTTTGGAGCTTAAAAGTCTTTCTGTGTTCAGTTTAAATGGATTTAAATGGACGATATTTGTCTCCAAAACTGTAAAAAAAGAAAAAGAGAAAGTACCAACGTGGTCGAACACTGTAGAGAGGAAGGTTACGTTAAATCTTGATGTTTTTAATGTTCATCCACCATCGTGATATAATGTCACACACATGTTATGTGAGTCTATTTTACCTTTTTATCTTAATTTTCAGTTATCTGTGTTTTAGACACTGAACGCCTCCATGTTTCCACCTGATGAAGGACATCAAGACATCGTCCCTCCGTCGCTGACAAAATCTGATATGTTGTTTTTTAAAGTGTTGTCAATAAGTTTATGTGTGAAAAATGTTGTTTTCATTGATGCATTTTTATCTTCCAGTTGTAATAAGAACTGGTCTGTTATAACAGCTGTTAAAGGAAGCAGCTCCGTTTTTCTCGTCCACATTTATTTATTTTTTCCAAACATGATGCATTTAAGAGACAAAGTGAAGCTCTAAATATTTGCTCCTCAGTCTGAGTCTGATGTTACTAATGAACAGACTCAAACTAACATGGCGTCGGTCCGTCTCTCAATACTGTCCCCCCTTCTCCGCTCCGAGCTCATTGGTTCCTACTGAAGATCTTTAAAAACAGCTCACAAATATTTTAGTTTCATGTTTAATCTCCTAAAACAGCTGCTCAACAAGCAAACAGGAGGAAATAGTGCATTTGTTGGGGACTATTTTCAGCGGCGGATGAATCCACGGCGCCTCAGTCAAAGTAAATCTGTGAATATATTTTCAGATGTTTATTTGATCAAACTAAAAAAACTACTTTTAACTGTTTATCACAGATTCATGACGTCATTCATCATCATGAAGCTCCAGCTCTGTTTTACATGTCGGTTGAAGCTCTGCGGTCACGTCTGACTGATAGATTGAAAGATATTAATTTGCTTTTTGGTCAGTTTGGTTCCTTGTTATTGTCAAACAATAATTAAAATATATCAGAAATAATTGAGGATATTTTTACCTTTTCTCTTGCTCACTTCAAAAAGACATCTTATAATCTCAGTGTAATTTACCTGGTTAAATAAAGGTTTAATATTAATACATTTTACACATAAACTGGTGTAAAACATTGACAGAGCTCAGTTCATTGACAGATTTTGTCAGGTTTTTCTCTCCATGTTATGAGTAAATATGATAAGAATGATTTACTGACAGCCGGGATGTGTTAACCCCGTCACTGGGAGCTCCGGCTGCCATGTAAGGCTCCAAACTAACCGCCTGGATATTATTAGACACAGTAATCAAACACCAGACTGGGAGCAGAATCTGACATCCAGTCCAACACCCAGCAGCTTCTAAACCTGCAGCCAGATCAGGATTGTTTCTGGGATTGTTGTTTCTATCGTATGGTGGCTTATTTATTTTCTTAGACTATATAAATGAATCTGTTTACAGGCCATCAAATCCATAAAGGAACCATCTTTGGCTGCAGCTACCAATCAAAAAGGAGCCTGAAACTGTTTTTTAAATGTGTTTGGAAGCGTGTTAAATCAGATAAAAACATCCTTAAAATAAGTCAAACACTGTAAATGAAAATCTACAGAATACAAACAGCCTTGTGTCTCCAGCTAAATGCTAACATCAGAATGCTAACACACTCACAGTGATAATGTTAGCATGTTGATGTTTAGCAGGTACGTTTACAATGTACACTGTTGGTTTAGCTAATGTTAGCATGCTAACATCAGAATGCTAACACACTCACAGTGATAATGTTAGCATGTTGATGTTTAGCAGGTATGTTTACAATGTACACTGTTGGTTTAGCATGTTAGCATGCTAACATTAGCTAATTAGCAGTAAACACAAAGTACAGCTGAGGCTGATGGGAATGTCAGAGGTTTTGCAGGAACATAAACTAAAGTTTTGGACACATTTTTGAATTTGAACATTTTAATTAATACAGTTTATCCTGAGAGTAAAGAGTCAGTCTCATGGCGGCGCTAAAGGAGACGTCAGAGGATCATCATGATGTTCAGAACGTTTCCTTTGAATAATTTGAATATTTAGTCGAGATATTTCAGTCTGACGTGAAGCTGTCCACGTTTATGATGCTGACACGCCTAAAAATAATAGAATAATAGGAGATTAATGATATTAGACTATTTACTTAAAATACTGCCTTAATATTTGATGTAATATTGGACTATTTGACCATATTTCCTGTCAGTAACTGATTCTATTGTCTCTATCAGCAGATTTCCCAAACAAACAATCTTTAATGTGATTTGTTTTACTTTAAAATCATTTAGATATTTCCAGTTTGGACAAAAAAATTAAAATTCATCAATCTTTTGTATATATATATATATATATATATATATATATATATATATATATATATATATATATATATATATAATCATTCCTATTCTGTGGATGTTCATTATAGATCTTTTGTCTCATTTAAGGATGTTTTCTTCTTGGTGGTTCAGCTCCTCTTCTGATTGGTTGTTGTTGTTGTGAACTTGATGTCTGATGAAGGTCTGTGACTGTTTACTATCAAGACAAACTGTAACATGTAATAAAGTCATTTAGGATTTGTCCACCAGTTACATCCTGGCAGTGTGACGGTTTCCATATTGGAAGATAAAATTTATAATTAAACAACCAAATAAATGAATAAAGTCAGAAACATTCCTGAACAATCTTTATGTTCTTAAAGTTTGTCCTGATGGGTTGAAGAATAGATGAATCATCAGTATGTTTGTTTTTCATATAATATTGATATAAATATGAAATATCTCATTTATAATCAGAATGAAACTCAACAGACCAAAATACAAAAACAGGAGATTCTTTATTTTCTGGCCTCCGACCAGTCAGACCGCTGAGATCCGACCAGTCAGGACGAACACGGCGGAGTCGCAGTAACATTTGAATCCAAGTTGAAGTCAAACTGTTGTGATATGTGAGACCAGGATCAGAGTTCACACCAGGCTGAGAACCAGACGGACCGACTGTTTGTTCCTCTCTAAGAGTCCGACCGATGCTGCGTTCGAGGCCGATAGTAAAACTAATGTTCCACTGATTTAAACTCGGTCGTGCTGACGTATCGGTCGGACTCTCCTTCACAGTTTTTTTTTTTTTATTCAAGACTTTTGCAGATTAGATCACAGACACAGAAAAAAAAGGAGGTTGTTTGAGAAATTTGCACAAAAACCAAACAGGAAGTTAAACCTTTTTGTTTCTGTTGCTTCTGGCAGAGACGATGGAAAGACTTTCAAAGCTGTTTGATCAACGAAATCCACATCAGATTAATGACGTCATCAGCACTCATTGACAAATAAATACATTATAATCATCTCGTTGTGTCTTTTTTCTTTTGTACAGCGTGAAAAGGGTAAAACCATCATGGCCGCCGCAGCGAGGAGACAAAACACAACAGATCACGAAGAAGCGATAAATTTACACATTTTTCACATCAAAACTTTCTGAAGTCTTTAAACTTTTCTGTCTGCTGTAAAGTAGATTTAGTCCTGTTCAGGAGGGAAAACAGAGAAATGAACACAGCAGACAAACCTGATGAGGACACTTCCTGTTTTCAGTGATGTTGAACTGATTTAACTGTTAATGCAAAAAAGTCTTAAATGTAAAAACGGAGTCAGGCTGTAAGAAACTTATTTGACTTCTGACATATTTCACAAGCTTTATTTTACAATCCGTCGTTTAGTGAGAAGGAATCTCCTCCAAGACGCTGCTGAACAAAACACTTGAAACTTTCTTCTTCATGTGTTGCCTTGTGTTCAGCCGACCTGTTGCTCGTTACATCGGCAATAAACTGAACTTTGATTGATTTGAAATGTATCATTTTTCTCTAAAAATGGATCCGAATTTAAAAGAGTTGAATGATTCAGAAGTGACGGTTCTGCAAAATTCAGGCCCAGCAGTGACGTCAGCTGATCGGACTGAGATCAAAACAACAACAACAACAACAACAACAACAACGATAACAAACAGCTCAGCCTGGTGTGTGTGTGTGTGTGTGTGTGTGTTTGTGGCCCCTCAAAAGATTGAATAAAAAAAAAATGAAAACACAAAATAAGATAAATCATGTGACCGACTGGTACAGACAGTAGGATGAACACAGTGTTTATGTCCACAGACAGACAGACGGACCTCGATGCTGCTCAATAACTGAAGCACAACAGGTGATTAAAAAAAAATGTAAGAAAAACGTCCCTCATGAAGGATTTTTAAATCAGTCACACTTCCTGCTTCCTGTTTCCTCTCATGTCAGAGTTTCAGCTGCTTCGGAGGAACACGAAGCCGAACGAGGAGAAGTCAGGAGATAAAAGGAGGAGTTTTACTTCAGGAGGCAGCTTATCGATCATTTATTATCGATCATTTATTGATCCTCTTGTGTGTCTTTTTTCTTTTCTCCACCTTCCCCTCGCTGTCCGCGGAGAAGACGTCGTCACTGAACATCACAGCTCTGCTCTGATCAAAACGTGCTTAGTGCTGGGTAGAGGAGCTGAGGATTCTGGGTAGAGGAGCTGAGGATCGTGGGTAGAGGAGCTGAGGATTCTGGGTAGAGGAGCTGAGGATCGTGGGTAGAGGAGCTGAGGATTGTGGGTAGAGGAGCTGAGGATTGTGGGTAGAGGAGCTGAGGATCGTGGGTAGAGGAGCTGAGGATCGTGGGTAGAGGAGCTGAGGATCGTGGGTAGAGGGGTAGAGGAGCTGAGGATTGTGGGTAGAGGAGCTGAGGATCGTGGGTAGAGGAGCTGAGGATTGTGGGTAGAGGAGCTGAGGATCGTGGGTAGAGGAGCTGAGGATTCTGGGTAGAGGAGCTGAGGATCGTGGGTAGAGGAGCTGAGGATTCTGGGTAGAGGAGCTGAGGATCGTGGGTAGAGGAGCTGAGGATCGTGGGTAGAGGGGTAGAGGAGCTGAGGATTGTGGGTAGAGGAGCTGAGGATCGTGGGTAGAGGAGCTGAGGATTCTGGGTAGAGGAGCTGAGGATCGTGGGTAGAGGAGCTGAGGATCGTGGGTAGAGGAGCTGAGGATTCTGGGTAGAGGAGCTGAGGATTGTGGGTAGAGGAGCTGAGGATCGTGGGTAGAGGAGCTGAGAATTGTGGGTAGAGGGGTAGAGGAGCTGAGGATTCTGGGTAGAGGAGCTGAGGATCGTGGGTAGAGGAGCTGAGGATTCTGGGTAGAGGAGCTGAGGATCGTGGGTAGAGGGGCTGAGGATTCTGGGTAGAGGAGCTGAGGATCGTGGGTAGAGGAGCTGAGGATCGTGGGTAGAGGAGCTGAGGATCGTGGGTAGAGGAGCTGAGGATCGTGGGTAGAGGAGCTGAGGATTGTGGGTAGAGGAGCTGGTCCCGTGGAGCTGAACAGGTTCCTCATGACGACGTCAACAGTCTGAGGGAAGAAAACTCAAAAACAAAACGGAGTCACGAGCGGCCGACGGCGTCCAGTAGGAATGATTTACTGATGATGTAGAGCAGCAGCAGCTGGCCAGGTGAGAGGAGAGAGAGCGTGACGGGGTTTCAGTGGAGACGTGACGCTCTGTTGTTACATCCTGACAGGAAACATCAGCACAGATATTTAATTTATCGACAGGAGCATGGACGGATTAGGAGGCCCCGGGCCCCTGAGCACAGACACCTACGACCCCCCAGACTCTCTTCAAGTCACATTTACAGGTTCAAGCTGCAGATAAACTTCAGCATTTACTTCAAACTGTCCAAATATCTATTTATATATTTATTTATGGGGCTGCGACTAACATTGTTTACTATTTTTCTCATTTGGTGCAGAGAATTTTAGCAAATTAATCAAAACTGTTCATCGATTATCAAAATAGTTGCAGCTGTAATATTTTTTTACAGTGTGCTGTAGTGTTAAATATTACAGCACACTGTAAAAAATGTTGGAGGAAACCAGAGACTGACTGTGTTTTAATGAGACTATGCTGCTGAAATATGAAGGAAATAAACAAACAAGATATTTTCTGTAATTTCTGAACAGTTTTTTAACAAGTTTCCCAGAAAAAAGGAAAAACAGAAACGTGCTAAACCGACTAATTATTAATTTATTATTGGAATCTTTATTCTCTGCTGGTGTTGAACTGTTTGCTCATGTTTGTGTGTTCAGCTGCTGACTAAATGACTCTTAATTAACAAATTAATTCAAGTGAAAAACAACTGAACACTGAACTGTCTCCATGTTTCATCATGTGTCGGATCACATTTGTCTTTTATTTGGAAATAAAAAACAAAACTTGGATTGTTGGATGTTGTTGGCAGATAATTAATGTTTAAATGTGCATTAACTGATGTTTTGTAGTGAACATTAACTCTGACTCATCATCAGCTTTAAGCTGACGGGTTGAACTTGTTAACAAACATCCAGCGATTACTTGTGGTGTTCCTCAGGGTTCTGTTCTTGATCCTTTATAGTTTCAATCTGGTTCAAGAAACTTGACAAGATGTTTTTTTATCTGCTTGTTTTCAGCAGAATAGTCTGTAAAAAAACATCTTTGTCATATTATCAGCTTATAGCAGCAGGATGAAACATGTTAAAGACGCTTTAAAGACTGAAATGTCGACTTCAAACAGAGACAATTACTTGTGGTGTTCCTCAGGGTTCTGTTCTTGATCCTTTATAGTTTCAATCTGGTTCAATCTGTTTGCTGAGCAGGTAGTGTTCAGCGGCTTTTTACAGCTTTGTCTCTCTGAAAACGACGCTATGAGACGCTGAGAGTGAACCAGAACAGTAAAAGTTGCAGCAGAACAGATAAACAATGAGCTGAAACTCACTATAAAGCTCCGTAAAGTCGAGAGGAGCTGCAGAGTCTCTGTAGGTTCATCACTACGAACCACAACCAACACTGTTACTACACAGATCAGACTGAGGAGGACGAAACATGTTAAAGACGCTTTAAAGACTGAAATGTCGACTTCAAACAGAGACTGTGTGTCTGTGCTCGGTCGCCCTGCTCAGTAATCCATCCATGAACTGCAGATACACAAACAAAAGAAAACCCATCACTGGCCTCAGATCTGCTCCGTGTCTGTTTCAGACTGACGGACAGATGAGGAACTCCTCTCTTCTTCTTCTTCTTCTTCTTCTCTCTGCTGCTTCACTCTCAGGCGTCTGATTCGTCGCTGCTGTCGCGGCTGATCTCGATCTGCAGCGACGGCAGGTTGTCCAGCCGACTCTTCTTCATCTTGTGGGTCAGACGCTCCTGTTTCTGTTTGATCATGGCGCCCCACATCTTCTGCAGCGTCGAGTCGTCTTCCTCCACCTCGTCCTCCTCGTCCTCCTCCGCTCCCTCCTTTCCGTCGCCTCGTCTCCTCCTGGTGCTCTTGCTGCCGCCGCCGCCGCCGCCGTCGCCACCGGAGGAGAAAAGGCCCGACGACCGGCTGCTCGGTCTGCGGTCGTGACGTCCGGCGCCGCTGTCGCCATCACCGGAGCCGAGTCTGCTCCACAGACCGCCTGCAGACACACGAGAACATGAGCTGCTGTAAGTTTATCAAATGTTGTTATTGGGAGTCACAACAAACACGTCTGGGATGAGAGAGAACAGACGACTTCCTGTTTGTGGATTTATTGGCCAGAACAACATTAACAATTTAGAAGCAAAGTTCAAAAACTCTATAAAAATGGCGCCAAATTTGGAGATTTTACCAAATAAACGAGGGGGTTTGACACCATATTTTGGGATTTGGGAGCTTTAACACATGAGATCAGATCAGATGATAATAATATATTTTAGAGGCTTTGTGCTACATTTGGGGATTTTAGTGTAATTAAATTTTATGATATTATTATACAGATGTAACACATTTAACAACTTTTAACAACAGTTTTTCCCCAAATTGGAAGATTTTTGAGGCACTTAAACACATTTTGAAAGTTCTTCAACAAATTCTTGGGTTGCACAAAGTTAAATTTCAGAGCACTTCCTGTAACGAAGACGCCGTGCAGACGAGGTTCAGTTTTTATATTATCAGCTTATAAAGTAGTTGTGGCTAACTTGTTAGCAAACAGTTGTTTATTTCCTCATCCAGCAGTTATGGAGCAACATTATCGTCACATTGATAATGTCAATAATTACTTGTGGCGTTCCTCAGGGTTCTGTTCTTGATCCTTTATAGTTTTAATCTGGTTCAAGAAACGTTACATGATGTTTTTTGTTCACTTGTTTTCAGCAGAATAGTCTGTAAAAACTACTTCTGTCATATTATCAGCTTATAAAGTAGTTGTAGCTAACATGTTAGCAAACAGTTGCTTATTTCAACATCCAGCAGTTACGGAGCAACGTTATCATTCATGTGGAGTCGTGTTTCTGTCCACCTGGTGAATGTGAGTCCAATATTCACTCTCTTTTAGCTTCTGTTTTTACTCTCTACCAACTCCTGAGGGAAATATCTGGCTCTTTAGCTGCTAAATGCTCCACTATGTTCACCAGCTAGTCTACAGCTAACTGTGAGCAGGTAGTGTTCAGCAGCTTTTTACAGCTTTTACTCTGAAAACGACGCTATGAGACGCTATAAGTTCCCCAAATTGGAGGATTTTTGAGGCACTTAAACACATTTTGAAAGTTCTTCAACAAATTCTTGGGTTGCACAAAGTTAAATTTCGGAGCGCTTCCTGTGACGAAGACGCCGCGCAGACCAGGTTCAGTTTTATCAGGTTAATTTTTTAAAGCTGCGACCAACTGAAAGAAAACAGAGAGAGGAAGAGGAGACGTGAGGAAGAGGAGCAGGTGTTTCCTCCTTACTTGTCTTTCTATCTTTGGATGAGTTGGAGTAGAGGCCTCTGTTGTCCTGGCTGGCCACGCCCAGTCTGCGGTGCACGTCTCTGATTGGCTCTCTGGCCGGAGGCGTCTCTCTCGGGGAGGCGGGGGAGGGGGAGCGCCGCCTGTCGGGAGAATAACGCCTCTTCCCCAACCGCTGCCGAACATCTGCAAACAGTTGAACTGCTGTCAGTTTGTTGTGTTTTCATTCACAGCTG